>NC_142691.1:28795378-29098409 GCF_056320005.1 Nelumbo lutea | reverse complement strand
AGTGTGGGGGTGCTTAGCATATTATAGAGTTCCAAATCCTAAAAGAACCAAATTAAGACTCAGAGCTAAGAAAAGTATGTTTGTTGGATATGCAGAACATAGCAAGGCCTATAGGCTTCTAGACTTAGAGTCCAACATAATAATTGAAACTAGAGATGTTAAATTCTTTGAAAATAAACTGTGTTCTGAACCTGCAGAAAATGAATCCACAGAAAATGACAGAGAAACTCAGATCTCAATACCTGTTGATAATAATGAGACTGAAAGAAGAAATGACACAACTATAACACCTACAATAGGACTTAGAAGAAGTCAAAGACAAAGAATAGAGAAACACTTAGGTTTAGATTTTATCTCTACTCAATCAATTATACTTTTGGTTGAAGCTGATAGAGAGAAGATTTTAAATAAAATACCTATTGTCGTAAACATTAAAAATGATCCAAAAACCTATAGTGAGGCCATGACCTCTAGAGATGCTGCCTTTTGGAATGAAGTTATAAATGATGAAATGGATTCAATAATGTCAAATAACACATGGGTACTAGTAGATCTGCCTCTAGGATCAAAACCAATAAAATGTAAATGGGTGTTTAGAAGAAAATACAACACTGATGGAACTGTGCAAACTTTTAAGGTTAGATTGGTAGCCAAAGGATTTAGTCAAAAGGAAGGGATTGATTACTTTGACACCTATGCACCAGTGGCTAGAACAACTTCTATTAGAACACTTATAGCATTAGCATCCATTTATCATTTATCTGTTCATCAAATGGATGTTACAACTACTTTCTTAAATGGTGATTTAAATGAAGAGGTTTACATGGAACAACCAGAAGGATTTGTTCTTCTTGGAAACGAGAAGAAAGTCTATAAACTAGTTAAATCACTATATGGATTAAAACAATCACCTAAACAGTGGTATGAGAAATTTGATTCTTGCATTCTAGCTTTTGGTTTTAAACATAATAATGCTAATAGATGCATCTACTCAAAATTCACTGAAAATTATGGAGTAATTGTGTGTCTTTATGTGGATGATATGCTTATTGTGGGTACAAATAAAAGTTAAAAAGCATAGTAGGGGCTATGGATTAAGCCAATCACATTATATTGAGAAAATACTTGAGAAATTTAAACATTTAGGGTTTAAAGAATATAACACGCCATATGATTCTAGTATAAAGCTAGTAGAAAATACTAGTAGAGCAATTGCACAACTTGAGTATGCTAGTGCAGTAGGGAGCTTGATGTATGCTATGCTTTGTACCAGACCTGATAATGCATTTGCAGTAAGTAAACTCAGTCAGTTTACAAGTAATCCCGGTGCAGAGCACTAGAAGGCAATTGGTAAAGTTCTTGGGTATCTCAAGAGAACCTTGGAACTTGGCTTATTTTATTGTGATTATCCAGCTGTACTAGAAGGGTACACTAATGCAAGTTGGATTACCGGTAATGGAGATAACAAGTCCACATCTGGATGGATTTTTGTCCTTGGTGGGGGTGCGATCTCTTGGGCATCAAAGAGACAAACTTGTATATCTCACTCGACCATGGAATCCGAATTCATAGCCTTAGCGGCTGCTAGAAAAGAGGCTGAATGGATTAGGAATTTATTATTGGATATAAAACTTTGGCCTAGTCCTATGCCTCCAATTTCCATTTACTGTGATAGTGAGGCAACTCTGTCAATGGCCTATAGTGGTACCTACAATGGAAAGTCCAAATATATAAGTCTAAGACATGAATTTGTTAGGCAACTGATTCAAGATGGAGTCACCACTATAACCTATGTGAGGTCAAGTAAAAATTTGATTGATCCTCTTACCAAGGGTTTAGCTAGAGAATTGGTAAGAATGACAACCAAAGAGATGAGATTAAAACCCTTTACTTAGTCACCTGTAATGGTAATCCAACCTGAACTGAAAAGCCATCGGTATTGGGTTTAATGGGTAACAACAAGTTACAGCAATGTGACTGTTAGCATTGACATTGGGAAATTTCCCATCACAACATAAACAGTGATGTCCGTTATGATGAGAGGTTGAGATAAACTCTTAATGAAGTTCTGAAATGTGTCAAATAACGAAACACATAGTGGAACTTCACTTATGTGAACATAGAAGTGGTGTCGCTTCTTATGAGGGTTTGGATTTGCTCTCGGGATTGTTCATGAAACCAGGAAAGAAGCACATGTCTATAACAGTGCTGAGCAAAATTTGAAACTCTTGCAGAGACTGGACATTTTTATGTGTAAAGGTGTCTCCGGTCTGTCTTGAGAGTAGTTGGTTTAAGGTCTTACCACCAATAACTTTAACAAGGCTCTGAGATAACTATACTAACAAGAGGTTTAAGTTGATAAACACCTTTTGTATGCATAACTGTGTCATAGTAGTTTGGATTGAGAGAGAACAATGTAATTGATCAATCAATGTGGGGGATTGTTGGATTTTGATCTCATAAGAGATTAAATCCAATGGGTTTGATTGGTCAATTACATGAGAAATTGCACCTGCACACTTGGTTGGAAAATTAGTTTTTCTCTTATAAAAAAAAAAAAAAACCAGTTTTGAACTTGTCCCACATTGGATAATTACAAGGATTGTTTTCAGTATTTCAATAGGAGGTGATTTACACTCCTTAGAATTAGTAGAGGAGAGTATGGGGATTCGATACCGCACAACGCGGGCGCATGTGTGGTGCAATGAGGCGCTTTAGAGGCGCACTTTGCTCTCACTTCGCGTGGCTCGCGATGGGCGGCTCTGGTTTTGGTGCGTTGATGACCGTTGATCACCGTTGATGAGATTAACAGTCACGATTTGATCGGGTGTGATCAAGATGCACAATTCAAAGTTAACAGTCACCAACTGTTAACAACTTTTTAAACAGTCACAATGGTTGAAATTGTGACTGTTCAAGGTGCCTTCTCTAAACCAGCACCTACCTTTTTCCTCATACCTCTTCACAAATTATTTAAGGAGCATGAATCAGACTCCAAAACACACAATTTCAAAATTCACTATCTCTCTCTCTCTCTGTCCGGTCTGCTACAGTCTCACAGAAGGTTTTTTTGGAGACTCTTTAACTTTGCTAGTTGTAGATTCTCGCCCAAAACTCTGTTATATCCTAGGAACGAATTTTCCTGTAACCCAACAGCAAACACAGTAAAACTGAGTGGGGGCAAATAACGTTTTAAAGACAGTGTCTTCAGATGCGCCTCAGAGCTTCTCTTCCTAAATTACAGTGACCCCATCTTCCCCAACAGGGCACTTGGTTTTGTCTCTTTAAAGCGGCTACAAATAAGTTCAGATCGATAAAGTTACTCTTCCACATACCTAATAATGAATAACGATTAATTGAAGCAGCCTTCATACATGGAAATATTGAACATGGAATGAGAGAGATAAAATAGAAATTGGAGAGATAAGGATCAATCCGTATATTTTTGCTAGGTACAAAAATGGAAGAATACGTGCATATATTTGCTATATGTAATTCAGTCTCAACAAATAGATCTGCCCTAAGTAGTCAATTTCCATCCTCTTATGGATCAGCATAACAGTTTCTTTGCAGCAATTATTATTAGTTAATACATGACCCACTGAGGAGGTTTATGCATGCAGCTCAGATATAACATTTTCATCCTCTCTCTGCCCCGATGTTGTAACAACTAATTGATGTAGATAATGCTAACTCTAACCCTCTATATAATTTCCTACTTGTACACGACCATTCATTTCTTTATACTTTTACTTAAACCATTCAATACTATAAATCAAGAATTCATTCCACTCAGGTCTCTATCGTGTAATGTATCAGATCCCCTGAAGGAAATAGCTAGCTATCATGTCTTCCAAATCCTGTCTAGGGGTGCAATTTGGGCGGTCCCAGCCCATGCCCATACCAATTTAGCCTAAAATTTTACATGAACCATGTTTAGATTTTTGATCCTCAGGTAGGGTCTAAGAATTTGGGCTTTTTTATTTTTAGAGCGGGCCTAAACATAACCTTTAGGTTTCAAACTCGGCCAAATTATACATACATAATATATATATATATATATATATATATATATATATATATATATATATATATATAATGGATAATTTTAGAACAGGTTTATGGTCAAATTACAATGCAGGTTGGACTTGGGTTGGGAAGATCAGGCTTGACTTTGGGCTCGGTTTGGGCTCAAGCTTTAGTCCCAAATCTTAGGGTTGGGTAGGGGTGGCAATTTTTCAACCCAATCCGCTAACCCGCCCAACCCAACCATTAATTGATGGATTGGGTTGTATCCATTTAATTCTGGATCATGTCGGGTTGGGTAACCCAATAATGGGAAAGATAATGGTTTGGGTGGGTTGGGTCATGGTTATCCAGGGGTAACCATCAACCTCTTGATATTTTTTTCTTTCTCCATCTCTTTCAGCTCCATTGGTTTCTCTTTGCAGACACACTCTCTCTTTGTACAGTTTTTTAGGTTTTTCTTCACTGTTTAAAAAAAATTAACCCATAACCGAAACCACTTTAGCCATTGGTTTTGGTTAGTGGTTTAATCCGGTCTGAATGGATTAGCATGTGATGATTTAAAATTTTAAAAAAATATATAATACTGAAAATGAAAAATAGCTCAAATACCACTGTTTGGGTTGAACGGGTCAACGGTTTGATTACCTAAGTTAGCATATTGCTGACCAATTCAACAATTTTTGGAAAAATGTGGCTTTCGGGACAAACTACCCAATTGTCTGAAAGCCATTTTTTCTTTGCAAACTGGGTCAAACTACCCAACGGATTGACAGCTTGCTTGGTCGTGCCGGGCTGGCCCGGCTTGTGGACCTAAGACCCCAGGCCTAGCACGGCCTGCACGATTGTGTCGGGCCTAGCACGGCCCGCGGACTGTCATGTCGGGTTGGTCCAAATTCGTGTCAGGGCTACTGTTATTGTTCGCTAGATATCTAAACGACAAGTATCCTTATATACGATGAGAGGCATTTTGCCCAACAATGATTTTTCTACAAATTTTTGTAATTTTCCGGTAGCTATTTATATAATCTGTAATTTCTATTATATTTCTTCACTCTATGTTTTTCTATGATTTTTTATATCATTCTCGAATTTCTGCTCTTTTTTTCTGCAATTTCTAGTTTTTCTTTGTTTTTTGTAATTTCTGTTATTTTTCTTCACTTTCTATGTTTTTCTATAAGTTTTACTATATAATTATGTAATTTCAGTTTTTTTTTTAGTTTTTATGTCATATTTATTAATTTTATGCATTTTTTTTGTTTTTTTTATTTCTATTTTATTTTCTGCAATTTTTATTATTTTTGTGTAATTTTCATTATTTTATCTAAATGGGTTGGGTTGGGTTGGGTTCAGATGGGTTTGGGTTGAACCCAACCCATTTAATTCTATCTAATTGGGTCATTAATGGATTGGCGGATTAGATGGATTGGGTTGAAACTCAACCTAAACTGAATCCAATCCAACCCGTCCAATTGCCAGCTCTAGGGTTGGGTGTGGATTGACCATAAACCCGGCCCAACCCGCCTGATTTGCACCCCTAATGCTATCTACCAACATCGATGCTTGCTCATCATCCCAACCATCATTGTAGGCCCTATCATGCATGCCTAGTAAAGTAAGTGTGTACCTCGGCTAGTTAATCACAACTTCTCTGGATGGATCCATTTACATACCTTACCTAGTGTTAGCAAGATGAAAATGCACTCGTTAGCTACAAACTCATTGGTTAGGTCAATGGTACCCTTTCTTGTCCATCAAAAATTGCCACCACATCATCATCTTAATTGACTAAAATTAATCCAAAATACATAGCCTGGGATAAACTATTACTCATCTCTTGGCTTCTTGCCACATTTTCTAAGGCTGTTCTAGTTCATGTTATCAGTTTTACTACCAGTAGACAAGTTTGGACCATGTTAGGGAAGATCTTCTATTTTCCTTGTAGCACCTCTTGATTAGTCAACTTAAGAAACAATCTTGCTCTTTGCAAGACTAATTAAAGGTCACCATCAACTATATGTGGTTGATTTTCTGGAAGAAACAAATCTATTAGGGGCAAATTCAATAGATATCCCTATATATAAATCCAAATATAAAGATGTCTAATAGTGAGGGGGAGCTTTTAGCTGATCATGGAAAGTACAAGAGTTAGTGTAGGCAAACTAATTTATCTCACAATTACAGGACCAGATATTTCTTTTAGTATTGAATTGTTGATCCAGTTTATGTAGAATCTGAGGTCAATCCATTGCGAAGTTATCATTAGAGTGTTACGTTGTTTAAATGGTGTTTCAGGTCGAGAGTTGTATAAAAAAGAAAGAATTAAAACTCTCTTTAGGGGGTTATACAGGGATGTTGAGTTGAGACAAAGTACAAATCCATGGCCCATACTACTTGTGACTTGTGAGTTGATGTGGTTAAAGCATCTATTACATAAGATAGGAATAGCTATTTTAACTCTCATTCAGTTGTTTTGTGATAATCAAGTAGTTATTCACATTCCTCCAATCCAATGTTTTATAAGAAAATCAAACAAATAGAAGTGGATTATCACTTGTAAGAGAAAGTTGTTAGTGGAAATATAATAATACCCTACATGAAGTCTGAAACTCATTTAGTCGACCTCTTCACCAGTAGGAGTGTTTATAAATTCTAGTCATAATGTTTTACCATTAAGAAATAGAAACATTTGGATTTTTGTGTATGAGGCTTTAGGGAAAATTTCAAATTCTGGTTTCTCCCAATGCCCTAATGTTTTACCTGGAGCATTGTAAACTGAGGTGAAAGATAACTTTATGGGGTATTACTTGAAATGCCCATGAAACACCCAACCAAACAACAAAACTATAAACATTTAAAGAAGTGTTTTTCAATTAAACATTTATTTGAGAAACACCTCATCTATAAACTCCAATGGAACAAAACATATAGAATGTTTAACTAACGATTTTTTGAGATAAGCATCTCCATCTAGCTGGCCATCAGGGGATCCTTTAAATCACAAAATATAAACTGTAGAGAAATTCTTCTTCTTCTTCTTCTTCTTCTTCTTCTTCTTCTTCTTCTTATTATTATTATTATTATTATTGTGCTTGTGTAATTTATGGTCCTTGCTCTCGTATATATTTGAAGAATGCTATTCATAGTAGAGGTGTCAATTGGACTGGATTTGGTCCAACCCGATCCAGTCCAATGCGAATCCACTTACAAATGGACTAGATCCAATCCAGTCCAAATCCAATATAAACCGAATCCAATCCAGTCCATTAAAATGTAAATGGATTAGATTGGACCAATTCAAATCGAATGAAATACAAAAAACTGTATTAAAAAACAGAACATATTAAAATTACAAAAATATATCCTTTTGGCATTGAAAAAGCATTTTTATAAAAGTGTTTTGATAAAAATACTATCATAAAAGTGCTTTTATAAAAGTACTTCTATAAAAGTTATTCCATAGAAATGATTTTGCAAAAGTACTTTTGTAAAAGTACTTTTGTAGAAGTGTTTTTATAAAAGTGCTTTTGCGAAAGTGTTTTTGTAAAAATGCTTTCATAAAAGTACTTTTTAGTTCTTTTATACAAGTACTATTGTAAAAGTGTTTTCGTAAAAGTTCTTTCATAAAAGTACTTTCATAAAAGTAATTCTGTAAAAGTTCTTTCGTAAAAGCGATTTCGTAAGTGTTTTTGTATAAAAATATTTTCATAAAAGTGTTTTACAAAAGTACTTTCTTAAATGTGCTTTTATAAAACTGATTTTATAAAAGTGTTATTGTAAAAGTGTTTTTATAAAAGTACTTTCATAAAATAATTTTAAAAGTGCTTTTGTAAAAGTGTTTTCGTAAAAATAATTTCATAAAAGTACTTTCATAAAGTGATTTTATGCGAGGTTCAGTTTTGATTGGTTTCAAATTGGACATAGATTTAACATTATAGTCAGATTATTGGAAATTTAGTTTAGGTCCAATTCAAACCAATAAAAACATAGACCAATTTATCAACCATACATGTGTATACTGTTTTCAAATGAACATAATTAGAGGCAAAATGTGCCATGAAAAGACTTGCAGCAGAGTCACAGAATTTTCCTAATGAGTTAGAATAGGTTGAACAAAGAACAAAAATTTCCCCAAATCCTGTTCCAGAGACAACGTACCTTGACAAGTGTTAACTAAAACAAACGAAAAATATTATCAGACGTCCCTATCTCAAATGGAAGCAGCCAGGAAATTTGGCTACTAATATTTGTCGTGTTTAATGAACTGCATCGATCCATCTTCAACACACTGAAGATAGGCTCCTCTAACAATGAGTTCAAATCGTTCCCATGGCAGAAACCAAATGGATCCTCCAAATATGGACAGGCTAATCAGAAGCTTGGTAGAAAGGAAGCTTGGTATACTCAGGGGACTGATCCCAGGTGGGCAGCAAATGGACATCGAAACATTGTTTGGTCAGACTGCAAATTACATACTCTTACTAAGGGAGTACGTCAGTATTATCACATATCTCATCGAACTCCATGAAGAGAAATCATAGTCTCTGTGTGCAAATCTAGATGTTTCAAATTTAGAATGGAAGATAAGTGGCTTGTCTCACTGCTTTTATTAATTGTTGCTATCTGTATTTTCGCGTGTTCTTCTATTTCTTTTCTTTTTATTTGATGTCTTTCTAGTTTCTACCATATTTAATCGATTATTAAATAATTGGGATTGTTTGGCTAAACGATGATTGTTATGGATGGGCCTGAATTGTGAGAAACCCAAATTTCTGTTCGATTACAAACCCCATTTTATTTATATCCCACAGCAGCCTCTTTCTATCCTCTAACCCAACTAATCGAGTTAGTTTTATACCCAAAATTTCATTACAAAAGAACAGGAATCGCTTTGAACACTGGTTTCTGTTTTTTGGTCAGCGGTTCGATCCTTCAGTTCAAATAGATTATTAATTCTAGTTTGGAAAATAAAAAAATTAAAAAAAATAGTTAGAATAAAAAACGGCTAAAAATTGCTTTCTCTATTGATAGGTCAATGGTTCGACTGCCCGGGCCAGTGGATCACTGAGAAAGTTAATGGTTTTTGGCTCAGAAATGGTTTTAGGGTGAAACATAACCGGTTGCTTGGATGATTTGTGGACCAAACAGTCCAATTGTTCAAGTATGCCACATTTTCAGCCCATAGATGATATACTTTCAATTTATTACATCTTAGTATGCCACATTTCAGGGCTTTATCCCCAAATAGTGTGGATGACAACCTTGCACTCTAGTCATCGTTACAAAGGCTATGTTTGATTGCGATGCAAATACAAATACATTTCTGCATAATTATTCGTCTTTTGGTTTGAGAAGAACATATAATTGTATTCTAAAAAGTAAGTATAATAATAATCTTTCCGTTTGGAAAAAAGTATAAAAGAAATATAAAATACAAGGATTTGCGTTCGACATATTTGCATTTATACTCTTTTGCTAAAGTACAAAAATATAAAAAATTACATTTATACTTCTAATCATTATATTTTTACATGTCAAACAAATGCTGATAAAGACAAACTGTAATGTTTGGATGGCAAACAAACGGAACCAAACTAAAGAACTGAGCCCTTCCCTATTGGTTGTATTTTGTACATATATCATTTACTTGTAGAACATCTGGGGTTCATAAATAGAAATTATTGAAAAATATGAATTGTCATGTCATGTCATAGAGAATCACTTCAACAGGAGAATTTGACATTTCATGTAATGGCAGCAATCCATCCAAAACCTTTTTGAATTGTTTTGACGTGACAACTCATACAGCGTACCAGTTATTATTGCATACCAATTTGTATGATACCATAAAGTATCCTAAGGGCTATTTAGAGTAGAGATAGCGACAGCTGAATATGATATATGACAGGTCCCAAAAAAAACGTATTAAAATGTTTGTCAAAATTCAATTGCAAAACGATCTAACTTCTTTAATCTGTGCGTACAAGCGAATGGAAATAGAAAAAAAAAAAAATTATAATATTCATATATTTTATAAACTCTCAAAAATATGTAGTTATTCACATTCAAGGATTAAATATGGAATACACCTGATACAAATATCCGTATCCATGCATTTTCAACGGTATATCTCTATGTGTATTCTGTCCGTCGTAATATATTTTTGTATTGGTGCATATATATTATAGTGTCCCGTCTGAAATATATTTAAATATTTTGAAAGTGTATTTATAGCTGAATACTCGATACTTATATTTTAATTCTTATATATATTGATACTAAGTTGTAAAACTTGTAAAAAAAAATTTAGCTGCACTTGAAGCTATTTCTTCTCTTTTTCTTTATTTGCTCGTCATTTGTTTCTCATTCTTCTTCTTATTCCTTGTTTTCCTTTTCTTTTCTCTCAATAAGAGTTCTCCCAAACATGAAGATTTTGAGACATAATGAGACGGGTACGATTTTATTAGACAAGGCTGTTCTTAATTGGGTTTTCCTTTATGAAGTCTGATTTATATAATTTCAGGCGTGCTTTTCTTTTTATTTTCTAGGTGGGTTTGAGAAACTTCATGAGAAGAAATTTTAGGCGCCTTTTTTTGTATAAATGGGTGTTCTAAGACGATTAAGAATTTTAAAAGAAGGGATTTTGTGGTAAACAGGCCTAACTTTTAATCAGATCCTGATTCAATCAAAAGGAAGAAAAAAAGGATGATAATATATTTAGATAGCACATTATTTTGATTTTAATCTGCGATCGTTTTTTTTTTTCACTCGTGTGTATTAATGGTGTCTACCCATGGCAGAGAGAAGGGCCAGGATTTGGTGTAGGATCATTTTTTCCTTGTTCCATCTCTCTCGTGCCCCCTAAATCACTTTTTTTTATTTGAAAAATTAAAATATTATGTATTAGTGGGCCAAACCTCACCATTAATAATCTTGCACATGTGAACGGAATATCATGTGAATCTTGAGTGATACAATATGGTTGGGAATGCACCGTGCATACACCGAATCAAGTCCAGCAAAATCCAAGTTAATTTGGGATTGTCATCATCATCATCACAAACACTAGCACCAGGGTTATCGTCTTTCTTTTCCACAATTCTTAATCCCACCATACAGGTGGGATAAATCCTAACCGTGGATCCATGCCAAATTCTTATATAGGATACGATTATGGGGGAATGTAATTTTAGAGTTCTGCGGTGGGCTGTAATGTGTTTCTCTGTTCTGTTTTTTTTTTGTTTTTTTTGGCATTAATCACTGCTGACACCCCATAAGGGTTGTTCCATCACATCGAATTTTTTCTTATGGAGATGAGAATAGTGGGATTTGAAACCACACTACTAAGACAATTCATCCAATGCGTCAACCGAGCTACCGCTCTTTGAACCTAGTTACATCCCATCCAATGCATTTATCAATTTTTTGGACCTATGACCCATCCGAAATTTGACATCTCCGGCATAGATTGGATTTAGATTTGATCTACATCTACTGATTTTTTCTTAAAATTTAAAAATAAAAATAAAAATTAAAAAATTACACACTTTTAACTTATACATGTAATTTGTTTTTGAAAATAAAGGAAAAAATTATTAACGAAAAACGTAAATTACATATTAGTATTTTGTACTTTGGCTAGTCCCACTTTAGTACCAGAATCGTTTTGAAAACAGGTAATTTAGGCCAAAATCGTTAATCCACATTAGATGCCATATGAAAACATAAATATCCTTCGAGTTCCAAAGAGACGAGAGAAGAATCATTTTGAAATGACTAAAATAGCCATATTAAATTCCATTTTCATTACCGAAACTAGTGCTTCCCGCCACAGAAACTACATGGCAAAACATCTGATGTCACCATTGCAAAAGAATAGGGATTTAGAATACCATAACAAGGGGGGGGGGGGTATACCACCATTGTTAGCAGAGAAGACAAGTAATTCTTGCTATCACCAAATAAAACGAAACCCAACAAAGACACCAGATCTCATATGCACTTACATTATTAACTAAGCATTCAATTAATTAATGTGTAACTTGCAGAGCAAGTCGCATACTCGTTCCCTCTCTCTGTTTAGACAGTTTCTCTCGTGTGTAATCTGTTTCTATTTATTACACAAAACTCAAAGCCTTATGGGATGAATTATCATCATATCAGACCCCTCCTTGTACTTGTGGTGGGTTGAAACAGTTAGTTGACAGAGAAGAAAATGACCATATCATGCAATTTCTCATGGTCTTAAATGAGTCATATGCAACCGTTTGGGGATCTATTCTGATGATTAGTCCTCTTCCAGATACTCGCAAGGTTCATGCACTAATTCTACAACATGAAATACAAACTGAGGCAGCAGCACTTCGCGACATAAATCTAGGTCATCTTGGCATGCAAATCACTCAAGATACAACAAAACGACAAGGCTCTACTTATGGGAGGAGTCCTTCAAAGAAAAATCTAAAGTGTAGTTAATGTGACTGTCAAGGCCATGGAGTTGAGGATTGCTTCTACATCAAGGGTTTTCCTGTAGGTCACAAGTTTCATGACAAAAACATGAAACCAAGGAAGCCCACGGCCCACAACATTCAGGCCAATACACCAGCTTCACCAACTTCACATCCCAACTCTGAAACAACAACCTTCACCAATGAAGAATACAAACAACTCATGCCTTTACTACAAAAAAGATAATGGTAACATCCATCCCTTTGTGAATGCTACATGTATTCCTAATACTACTTGCTATGCTGCTCACTCTGATTCTTCAACATATTTGTATTGGATAGTTGATAGTGGTGCCACACACCACATATCTCATAAACTTACCACTTCTGCTCATATATTACCTAATCATGATTTTGTGATCTTACCCAATGGAGATAAAACACCTATTCACTCAATTGGTTTCATGCAATTAACCCCTAATTTAACTATTGATGGTGTCTTACATGTTCCCAATTTAAAAGTTAATTTGATTTCGGTCAGTAAACTCACCCATGCCTTAAAATGCCTTGTCACCTTCTCTCATGATTTTTGTATTGTGCAGGACGTGCTTACGAAGAGGATGATTGGCCTGGGCAAGCAACATGGTGGATTGTATTATCTCAAACCTAAGCAGAATGTCCACCTAGCCAATTCCATCAGACGTTTCTCCTCGCTTTGGCATCAACGCTTGGGGCACCCATCCTCTGCACCTCTTCAAGCACTGTCCAAATCTATCCCAGAAATTATTTATGATACCATTAATGTTTGTGATATTTGTCCGCGTGCTAAACACACTCGTCTACCTTTTCCAATTAGTTCAACTTCTTCTAGTGCACGTTTTGGTTTAATTCACTGTGACATTTGGGGACCTTACCGTTTTAAAACCCATTCAGAAGTTTGATATTTTCATACGATTGTAGACGATTATTCTCGTTTCACATGGATTTATTTGATGAAATTCAAATCTGAAACATAGTCTCTATTAAAATATTTCTTCTCATGGGTAAAGACACAATTTCATACTTCTATTAAGACTTTTCGTGCTGACAACGGTACTGAATTCATTTCTATGCAATCCTTCTTTAATGAAAATGGCACTCTCTTTCAACGTTCCTGTACTTACACGCCCCAACAAAATGGGGTAGTGGAACGCAAACATCACCATCTTTTAAATACTGCCCATGCCCTTCATTTTCAAGCCAATTTACCACCTCAATTTTGGGGCAAAAGTGTCCAAACCGCTTGCTATCTTCCCACACCCTTACTTCATCACAAAACAGCTTTTGAAAAACTTCATCATCAGCCTCCATCATACACTCACCTTCGTACTTTTGGGTGCTTGTGCTATGCCTTAAGCCCAAACACAAATTTGACACCCGAGCTCATTGATGCATGTTCACGGGCTACCCACTTGGTAAAAAAGGCTATCGCCTATATGATCTTGAGACAACAGTTTTTTACTTCTCAAGATGTCACATTCCATGAACACCTATTTCCCTTCACTAATTATGCACCCATTACTAACCGAAACCAACCCACTTTGCCAACACCACTTGATGATCTCTACCACCTGTCACCACAACCCACTACTCTCCCAAATCCACAAGTACCACCAGACACCATTACTGACCCAAACACTCCAATCACAACCACTGCACCCACCACCTCACCTATGGAACATGAACAACTAGCATCCATAACATCTCCTGAACAACCAGCACCCACTCCATCTGCCACTTTACCCATAGAAAACGAACCACATGCAGCTTCTACCCCATCACCTGACTCCTCTCTCAACCCAGCTGCCCCACGGCGTTCCACTCGCCCAATAAAACTTCCAACTCGCCTTCAAGACTACCACATCAACAATTCTATGCTGCTTTCCCATGGTACAATCAATTCTTCCACGTCTAGTACAAAATATCCACTCTCCAGGTATGCCAATTACTCTAATTTTTCAGTTGATCACCGCACTTTATTTCTTCTATTTCCTTGTTAGCCGAACCACTTATATATGAACAAGCAAGTTAGGATCCTAAATGGGTTGAAGCTATGCAAACCAAACTTCAAGCAGTTTCAGCCAACCATACATGGACTATGGTTCCTCTACCTCACGGTCATCATCCAATCGGCTACAAATGGATTTGTAAAATCAAGTTTCATGCCGATGGAACTGTTGAATGGTACAAGGCCCGCCTTGTAGCTCGAGGCTTCACACAACGTGAAGGAATCAATTACAAGGAGACATTTGCTCCTGTTGCTAAGCTCATTACAGTTCGTTGCCTTCTCACTGTGGTAGCAGTCCGAAATTGGAATCTTCATCAAATGGATGTTCAAAACGCCTTTCTCTATGGCGACCTTACTGAAGAGGTATACATGCAACCTCCACCCTGGCTCTGTCGATATGAGGAGCATATGGTATGTGGACTAAACAAATCCCTATACGGCATAAAGCAAACCTCAAGAAGCTAGTTCCATAAATTTTTATATGTAGTTCAGAGTGTTGGTTTTAAATAGTCAAGGGCATATTACTCTTTATTCACCAAGGTACGAGGTACTTCTTTTACTGCCATATTATTGTATGTCAACGATATGATCATTACAGGAAATAATGAAGCTGAAATCAGTGATCTCAAGAAATTCCTCAACACATGCTTTAAAATCAAAGACCTTGGGCCATTGAAATACTTCCTAGGGGTAGAAGTGGCTCGTTCTAAAACTGGGATTTCCATTTGCCAGTGAAAATACACTCTGGATATTCTTGAAACAACTGGTTTACTTGGTGCAAAACCGGACAATTTTCCAATGGCGCAGAACTTGATATTAACTCCCACAAATGATGAAATACTTAGGGATCCAACTCACTATCGCAAGTTGGTCGGGAAACTAACCTACCTCACTATCACACGGCTAGACATCACTTACTCGGTATCCACTCTCAGTCAGTTTATGCAACAATCACGGAAACCTCACCTTGATGCAGTATACCGAGTTATTCGATATTTAAAGAAATCTCCAGGTTAGGGATTGTTTTTCCCATCAAATAATGAGTTGAAATTGGTAGGATATTGTGATGTTGATTGGGCCGGTTGTCCCACCACAAGACAGTCTATCACAGGGTATTGCGTCTTCCTTGGAAAATGATTAATTTCATGGAAAAGCAAGAAACAAACAACGGTGTCTAGATCTTCAGCAGAGGCAAAATACCGGTCAATGGCAGTAGTAACATGTGAGCTCACTTGGTTGTGATATTTGATGCATGACTTATGTGTGCCACACCAACAACCAGCCACATTATTTTGTGACAACCAAGCAGCCATATACATTGCAGCAAACCCAGTTTACCATAAAAGAACCAAGCATATCGAATTAGATTGTCACACAGTACGCGAACGAATTCAAAGAGGGGAGCTTAAAACTGCGTTCATCCAGACTCAACGACAAACAGTTGATATATTCACCAAGCCTTTAGGCCAAGTAACTTTCCAATCACATGTCGACAAGTTGTGCATTTTGGATCTTCATGCTCCAACTTGAGGGGGAGTATTGAAGGAAAGATATCCACTGATAGCTGTCATTAGCTAATTTATCTGTAATTATCTGTCAAGAGGAATTATAGGAGTTGATAGTGTAAATCGATTAGTTAGTTTCCTTGAATACATATCTATGACCTGTATATAAATAGTCATGTAATCTCATTGTGAAACACAAATACAAAAGCATCTTCCTCATTTGCTTCTCTATTATTTCATACTTTGCAATCTCTTTTGGGAACCTCTCCTATCTTTCTCTCGCCGTTTGTGGTGGATTGGAGTTGTGCTTTTCTACTTCTGTTGGTGATTTTTTCACCTTTGTTGGATTGCAGAAATTCATTCGTTCTCCTACATCCATGTATATATTTTGTTCTTCTTGAGAAATTGTTATGCATGGTTCAGCTTATAATTTATATCTACGGGCGAAAGAGGAACATAAATCCACTATGAAGTTGTCAATGGAGAAGAAATTCAGAGTTGTAACTTTACATAAAAAACCCTAAGCCCCAAATACACCCAATGTCTCATTCATCTCTCACAACACAAAGACTTTATTTTACAAGAGAGAAAACCCCCGAAATACATAACTCTTCATATTCAGTTCGGACCTATAAGATGAATATGGATCAGGTCCTAGTAGCCCAAGCACTACACTTTCACCACAAACCACTATGAAATTTTACCTTTTGGGTTTTTTTCAAATTAATTCGTAACGGATTCATGAAACGGATTGCCACAAAGAATTCAAGGAACAAACATAACATTAAATAACTACCCCATGTCTAAGGGGTGGTATAACTTTTTAGCCCATAATTGGGAAGAGATTCTCTAGGGCCCCCTCCTTTATCATGGATGGAGGAAAAGGTTTTTCTATACAAATACAAACATATTCAGTGTAAATACACAGAAAATAATACAAATACAAGGTTTTATACTCTATAAAATTGTATTTATACTTCTTCCAAACTGATTGGTTAATATGTAAGATACAATAGCTCCTAGCTTCAGAGAGGTGTGCAGTCGATTCAGAATAACAAAATAGAACACTATACATGCCTAGACGTGAGAAGGAACAGAAATTAATAGTAAAAGTTGTGAAATTGGTAAACCTCATTTGTTAGTCCCACTGGGACTGGTGCATGCGTGCGGTGTTCCTAACCCATGCTTTCTACATATCTATGAGAAATATAATAACAGGAAGCAAATACCAATAAGCTCAAGTGAAAAAATAGAGGAAACATTAAATGAATTGGATCACATCAATAAGATTTTCAAACAACAATAATAATAAGGGTAAATTTCTGATACCTCCTCTAAAGTTTTTTGTTGTTGCTAAAACCTCCTTTGAAGTTTGATAAATGCAATAACCTCTTCTTAACCTTCTGACATAATTTCAAGTAGGCCCCTCTCGTAGAATTTTCTAAATAGAAACAAGAAGATGTCCAAAATATCCATGCAATTACTTTTGACAAAAAATATTTATTTTTTAAATTTTTTATTCATATGAACCACTATCTCAAACCCTTTCAATCTCTTTTAAATTTGTCTTCCAAATTTGCCCTTCATGTCAATCGATCAAAGTTTTAACTTTAATTTCTCTTTATTTTTATTGTGCATAAGGTTTGTATATTTCTTTTTTTTCGAAGAAACCAACCTTAATAATAACATCATTGTTATTTTTACCATAAGGCTTACAACTGTATCGGAAAGCATTTTTTTTTTGATAAGTAAATAGAAAAAAAAATTATTAAAATAAGAAAGAAGGGACAAGAGTGAGAACATGCCAAAAAGACCTAATAGGAATGTGAAATTCTTGTCTTACTCACAATCTTAACCAAAAACCACCCCCAACCACCTCAGGCTAGCCCAATCCACCCAAATCAAAACAAGAACTGAAAAGAAAGCATCATACTCATCTACCACAAACAGAAACAGAACAAAAGAAAACCACTCTAAACTGACCTTCCTCTGCCACCCCTCCCCCTACCCGGAACTGACTTTGCTCTCTACAAATCTAATTTAACAGATGTGTCTACATAAAGGCAAATCCAATTTAATTTTCTGCTTCGTGGCAAGCTTCCTAACTTGTAAACCTCATCAGCCTCTTCAAAGAGAGATATTGCTTTCCTAGTCTTCTTCTTCATCGCTGAGTATCTTCTCTCTTTCCCTCTCCTCCTAAGCCTCCCATATGAAGTTTCTCAAAGCTTCCCTGCCTTACCGGGCTCTCTCCTCCACAGCTTTCGAGCTTGCCCTTTGCCTCTCTGCTTCCTCTGATCTTTCCTAAGTACTAGAACTCTCAGGTAAGGAAACGCTGCTTGGCTCAGCTGCTGAAGGCTTTCTAGTTTGAAAAACTTCTACTAAAGCCTCTAACTCCCCACTCTCTATGAGTGGTATAGAGCTATAACTTGATTCCCCTCGGCCAACGCCATCGTATACCAGTCTCGGATTTCCTGCTAACCCATTCCTCCTCTCCTCTCTATTAACCCACTCAAATCAGGCCACCCGTCCTTCTCTATCCAACCTCCCAACAAATGTCCAACAACCTCCTTTAACTTTAATTATCAGTCATTAATAATTATCACTGTTAAAACGGTTTAGAATTTAATTAATTATATTATTGATTAATTATCAGTAATTAATTATCGTTGTTAATTATCAGTAATTAATTAAAATGGCTTAAATTTAATATAATATAATTAAACTTAATTAATTACCGCTGTTAATTATCAGTTATTAATTAGTAGTATTTAGTTATAAGTAATTAATTATTATCACTAGTTAATTATAAGTAATTATTATCATAAATTAATTATCACTATTAATAATCAGTTATTAATTAAAACGGTTTAGAATTTAATTAGTTATATTAATATATTATATTATTTACTAATTATCAGTAATTAATTACCGCCGTTAATTATCAGTTAAAGGAGGTTGTTGGACATTTGTTGGAAGGTTGGATAGAGAGGGACACGTGGCTTGATTTGAGTGGGTTAGTAGAGAGGAGAGGAGGAATAGGTTAGCAAGATATCCGAACTGCCCTTTGCTAAAATTAGACTCCTCAAGTTTCCTACCAAAGTCAAATGTAGCTTTGATCTCCTAGGCTCCATGGCCGCCTTTAAATGGGCCCAAATGGACTGGTTCAGGATTAGCACTCTTCCCTCCTCTACCGAGTTAGTCTAACCCACCGAAGCCATTTTGGTTGGTTTGGTTTGGGCATTACTCCTCCCCTTGATGAAACCGCCCTCCTTTGCCATCTCAACTAAAGACCCTATTTATTTTAAGCAAGGGTTAAGGTATTGATATGATACTCCTGATACGGGGCGTATTGTATCCGTATCTATGATCATGGATACAGGATACATATCCTACGAGTCGTGCATATCAGTACAATACGTCTCCATCATAGCTCAAAGTATCGATATGATACGCCTGATACAGGGCGTATCGTATCATATCTTTTGAAAAAAATACGGTCTGAAACGCCTGTTTCTAGGTGTTTCGGACCCCCAATTTTTTAATAATAAAAAATATCTTATAAGCTTCCCAAGAAACTAAACTTTGAAAAAGAACACTGAAAAAAAATATGTATCGGGTGTTTCTAAGTACTGATACGATAAGACCGAAATTCGTATCATATCGATACTTTGAACCTTGGTCTCCGTATCGGCCCATATCACACTGTATTGGTGGATACAACCCGATATACATTGATATGGAGGTGTATTCGTGTTTATTTTGTCAAAATTGTACATTTAGTACTTTTGGATTGTCTTTCATCTTTAATACAAATTAAAAATAGTATAGTATTATGAAAACTAAAATAAATAATTTAAGATTTAATTTACCAAAAAAAAGAAAAACTAAAAATTATAAAAATAATATATTTCATCTACCTTAGATGATTTATATATTTTATTTTACACAAAATTATATGTTAAAAATGAAAACATAATTATTATTTGAAAAAAATAGTTATTATATAAAAATATAAAATTTCCCAACAAAATTAATGGAACAAAAAATTATAATTATAAAATCTGAAAAGAATAATATAAGATTTAATTTTCCCAAAAAATTAATAAAAACTGAAAATTAAATATAATTTATTTTATCTACCTTAAATGATTTATTTGTTTTATTTTACAATTATGTGTAAAATAAAAACATTATATGTGAAAAATGAAAACATATTTATTATTTAAAAAATGGTTTTTATTTAAATAAAATACTAAATTAACAAATATTTCCAAAAATTAATAAAATTTGAAAATTATAATTATAAAATTGAAGGAGTGATAATTATTCTACAATGTTTGAATGTTCTAAAGTCTCGGTATTGTTTATTGTAATACTTCTCTTTATATAACCTATTGAAGTATGCATTTCTCATGTGTTTATATCTTATTCATAGATAATTCAGCTTTTGGTTTAGTATGATGAATGTATTTATGTAATTTGTATGCATTTCACTAGTGTATCCTAACGTTTTATATCTTTAGTTCGTATCCATGCATTTCTAAAGCATATTCGTATCTGTATCTGTATCCGTGTTATCCAATATGATACCCGATACCGATACTTTGATCCTTGCTTCCAAGACCAATTTAAAAATTGAATTCAATTCAGGACATTGAGAAGACACTACGAGCCCCACCCCGTCATCATTCTCTTAAGTCCTCTGAGGATTTGTTACCAATTGAATCTCTCTGCACCGATCCTCTTTACCGTTGAGAACTAAACCACCAAAGCCCCTTTCTTTTTGCTGCCGATTGACTTAAATGAGACTTTACATGCATAGTCTCTGCCGGAGTTGTGGGGGCTTCGCTCGAACTAGGGTCTCTAGCCACTATCTCCTCAACCTTCAACCGCCATTCTCACAACATAGATTTTACCTTCCACCTCCAAGGTTACCAATTTAGGGAAATATCCAACTTCAAAAGCCCAAACCACCAAATTCAAAGAACCAAGCCTTAACTAGCTTAAGTCCTTGGTGTCAACCTTAATGAAGCCTTCGAACACATCCCCTATCTCTTTGAAAGTCTCCAAACATCATGCATGAAGGGGAACCCAAAAACATCTCACCCTCCATTGGCTTGCTTCCTTCAACCGTGAACCCTTCTCTACCCATCATTCCACTGAATCAGATGGACATCCTTTCTGCTATAGCGGAGGATGGCCCTCTCCAAAACTCTCAAGTCCTCCACCTTTGAGTTAAAGAAAAACAATCTCGCCAAGTCCTAGAGGAGATTTTAGCAACGGTAAAAAACTTCATCAATTTACCCTTTTTAATGAAACACTTCTCTTCCAAGTAATATCTCTTAAATTCCACAAAAAATCCAAAATGTTGTTGAGAATGGTTAGACCAGGGTGCTTTTGGTCTTTTTCTCCTTTCTTATACTCTCTCATTATTTAGGCACCCAGACAGGGGCCTTCTTAGAATTATTATTTTCTCAAATTATAAAGTAATCTTTTGAGGGTGTGAACAGTGAATAACACACCTCTCAACACTTGCTTTCTTCTTCCTCTTCTTCTCTTCTTCTCTTCTCTTCTCCTCTTCTTACTCTTTCTTGAAACCCTAGTTTCTGCAACTTGGTATCAGAGTGGGTAGAAGCATCTAGGAGTTGGTTCTCTGTTGATTTCCTACCCAAAGGCGAATTGCTGACGTCAGACCACCGTCGGATGGCGTCAGTAGCCAACATAGTTTGATTTGTCCTGATTTTAGAAAAGTTTTGGTATGACTTTTGTCATCATATGAAGCTTCTATGATTTTTGGTGTTGTAAAACCTACACCATTTAGGTCATTTTTCAATTTGGGACTGACGGGAAGTGGTCTCATAATTTTCTAAGCACTATGTGATTTTTTTGGAGAGTTTTTTCTCCCTCTATTTTGCCACCAACCTAGTTTTTTGGGTCTTCCTTTGGTTCTTAACCATGTGGTAACCTAGTTTTTTGGGTCTATAAGCTTGATTAAAGTGTTTGGGGTTTTTTTTGGTTGGTGAAAAGGTGTCTTGTTAGAATATGGAATCATCTAAGAATTTTTAGATGGTTCTCGACGTGCTTCCGGGAACTACAAATATTTCCAATCGTATGATAATACTGTTAAACTAGATGGAACTAATTTTTAGAATTGTCTCAGTCTACTAAATTTATAACATTACTAGGAGGGGTAAACTGGGATTCATCACAGGAAGGGAAGTGAAAGCGAGTCTTGAAGACCCAAAATCTGCAAGGTGGGAATAGGACAACTCCCTTGTTATGTCAGGGCTGATTTTCTCAATGCAACCTCATATTGTCCGAAATTACATGTTTCTTCCGTTTGCAAAGGATATCTGGGATAGGGTAGTTGCTACTTATTCCCAACTTAACAATACTACTAGAGTGTATTGGCTTCGGAGGGAAGCTTGTAGTATGCATCAAGGGGAGGGATCTATTGCTATGTATTTCTCTTCTCTACCAGGAAGAAATGGATCACTTGAAAGCTCTAGTTTGTAAGGACCCTAAAGATGGTGAACAGTGTCGGAAGTATATAGAGGACAATAGAGTCTTTGATTTTTTTGGTAGGCTTAAACCCAGAGTTTGATTTTATCATGCAACACATTCTTAGTGCACATGTTGTTTCTCTTGCTACTGCTTACTGTCTTGTACAAGGGGAAGAAAGCCGAAGAACCACCATGATGTAATCCTCTGCGAGCAATCATTATGCCTTTACCTCATCTCGACCCAAGAAAATTTCTAGCCAACATCCCATTGCAGAGAAGGTCGATGATGTTATTTGTGAGTACTACAAGAAGCTAAGACACAATAAAGAAAGGTGTTGGAAGCTCAATCCCCATCTAAAACCGGAGAAGTACAAAACCGGGAAGAAGGGCAATGCTCACTTGACTACAGTTGGTAATGATGCTTAGCCCTCGGATGTGCTTGACTCTTCTGATGTGATGGACAAACTCAAAAATATATCCTTGCAGCTAGAGAAGGGTGGTACATCCTCCTCATTTGGTTCTCGACATTGTAATTTATCTAGTTCATATGCCAAGACAGGTATTACACTTGCTTATTCCACCTCCTTTATTCCATGGATTTTAGACTCTAGGGCCAGTGCCCATATGACTGGTATGCCTTCACATTTTACCTCATTTAAGTTAATCCCTAGGAAAGGCAAGATTACTATTGTTGATGGATCTTAGACTCCAATCTTGGGTCAGGGTGAAGTTAGAATTACTAATAACCTTTCTCTTGACTCTATTCTACATGTGCCCCAACTACAAAAAAAAAAAAGTATTATTTGTTAGTTTTCTAACAAAATCCCACAATTGATTAGTGACCTTTTTTTCTAACCATTGTGTTTTTCAAGACCTGAGCATGGGAAAGATGATTGGAAGTGGGCATGAAATGGATGGAGTCTTCCTCTTAGATGGACATTCTGAGCATGGATTTTTATGCTAGATTGAGTCTTGTTCCAATGAGAAAATGAGTATTTTGAAATTATGGCATTCTTGCCTTGGTCATATGTCTATTAATTCTTTCAAGTTTTATTTTCAAACTTGTTTGATTTTGTGTCCAAATTGAATTTTGAATGTGAAGCTTGTCATTTATCCAAACAATGTAGAAACACATATTTTGCAAGCAGTAAAAAAAGCAATGTTGCTTTTCACTCGATCTAAATTGATGTTTGAGGCCCATATGCTGTCACCTGTATGGGAGGGGGGGTACATGTATTTCATTCTCTTTGATGATAATAATAGTCAGTATACATTGTTTTATTTGATGAAAAGTAGAGATGCAGTTCTTATAATTGTTCAAAACTTCATGAATATGGTCAAGACATAATTTGAGAAAAGAATTAAGATAATAAGATCTGACAATGCCAATAAATACTTTGAACATCACTTGCATATATTTCATAAAGACAAGGGCACTATTCACCAAAGTTCATATAGTCATACTCCACAACAAATGGAGTGAGTGAAAAAAAATACGCATGCATGTAGTTGAACTTGTTCGAGGCTTATTGTTCCAAACTCATGTTCCAACTTGTTTCTGGGGAGATGTTGTTGAGGTAGTTGTGTATCTCATTAACAGACTTCCATCAAGGGTCCTTAACCTTCATTCTCCTCATCAACTACTCTTCCTTGATGAACTTCCTTTTAATCTACCCTGTAAGGTCTTTGATTGTGTTTGTTTTGTTCATGATAGGAGTCTTTTCCGGTGCAAGTTTGATCATAAATCAGTTAAGTGTGTATTCCTTGGTTACTCTCTAGTCTAGAAAGGCTATAGATGCTTTAATGCCCTCTCTGATAAAAGATATGTCTCTAAGGATGTTACATTTTTTGAATCCTCTTCCTTTTTCCAATCATCTTGTCTTTTTCTTCAGGGGGAGAATGCAAGTGAAGATCAGACTCCCTTTTATCTTCCTATTCCTATTCATATTTCTATTCCTCCCTCTCTTCCTACCCCTATTCCTTCTCCTCCTCCTCCTGTGTATTGACCTCGGTCCTGGCATAAGTTTTTCATCAAGCATAGTAAGAGGGTGGCTCCTGAAGTAGAATGCCCATCACAATCTAATTCCCTAGACTCAGGTAATCTTGAATCTCCTAACAATCTTATTATTGATTTTGACATTGATCTTCCTATTATTATTCGAAAAGGAAAAAACTTATGATGTTTCACCTTCCTATTGTACCTATATTTCTGCTATCTCTTCTGTTTTCGTCCTTCATAGTGTTACAAAAGCAATGGAGTGCCCCCACTAGAATGGAGCTATTAACTAATAAATGGAGGTCCTAACAAAGAACTAGACTTAGGAGATTGTTTCTACACCTAAAGATAAGATTCTTATTGGGAGTAAGTGGGTTTATACTATTAAGCACAAAGTAGATGTCTCAATTGAAAAATACAAATCTTAGCTTGTAGCCAAAGGATACACTCAAACTTATGGCATTGATTATCTGGAAACCTTTGCTCTATTTTCTAAAATGACCCTATTCGTATAATCATATCTCTTGTCGTCTATTACTCATGGCCTTTATATCAAATGGATGTAAAAAATACCTTTCTTAATGGAGACTTGCAAGAGGAAGTGTATATGGACTTACCACTTGGTGTATGTTTTTCTAATAGTGATGAAAATGTGTGTTGCTTGAAGAAGACTTTGTATGGTCTAAAACAATTTCCAAGAGTATGGTTTAACAGGTACAAAAATGCCATCTTAAAGATTGGTTTTTCTCAATCTCAGGCTGGTCACACCTTATTTATTAGAAGAGTTTATGGTAGAGTAACAATGTTGATACTATATGTTGATGACATTGTTATTACAGGTGATGATATCAAAGTTATCTCTTAGTTAAAGTCAATCATTGCTTTTGAATTTGAGATTAAGGACCTTGGTGAATTCCGATACTTTCTTGGCATTAAATTTGCAAGATTCAAGAAGGGGATTTTTTTGTCACAAAGGAAATATGTACTTGATTTGTTTCATGAGGTTGGGAAATTAGGGTGTAAGCCTATAGAAACTCCAATTGATCCCATCCACATGTTGAACTCTATTGAAGGATAAATTCTTCCAGATAGGGGGGTATATCAGAGATTGGTGAGATGCCTTCTATATCTTTGTTTGACTAGACCTCACATTTCCTATGTTGTTGGAATGGTTAGCCAATATATGCATGAACCTAGGATATCTCATATGCAGGCAATTAATAGAATTTTAGCTTACCTGAAAGGATGCCTTAGCAAAGGGATGTTGTATTCAAACCATGGCCATCTAGAGATTAAGGCTTATACAGATGCTGATTGGGCAAGGTCCATCGATGATAGAAGATCTACATCTGGTTACTGTGCCTCGGTTGGAGGCAAATGTGGTTTCCTGGAGAAATAAGAAACAATCTGTGCTTGTTCATTCTAGTGCTGAGGCAAAGTATAGGGTAATGGCTAATGAAGTGTTTGAACTACTCTAGTTGAAGACCTTATTGACTAAGATAGGCACCCAAGCAGATGTTCCAATGGGACTATACTGTGACAATCAAGTAGCCATAAATATTGCTCACAATCCTGTCCAACATGATCATACAAAGCATATTGAGGTAGATAGACACTTTATTAAAGAAATAATTACTAGCAGAGAGATTTACCTTCCTTTTGTAAGGCCAGAAGACCAATTAGCTGATTGCCTCACTAAAGGTGTTCACCATCCAAAGTTTTATAAGAACCTTGCCAAGCTTGAGTGGGAGTTTTGAGAATGGTTAGACAAGGGTGTTTTTGGTTTTTTCTTCTTTCATATACTCTCTTAGTATTTGGGCACCCAAATAGGGGCATTCTTGTAATTATTATTTTTTCAAATTATAAACTAACCTTTTGAGGGTGTAATCAGTGAATAACACACACCTCTCGACACCTGCTCTCTTCTTCCTCTTCTTCTTCTTCTTCTTCTCTTCTCTTCTCTTCTTCCTCTTTCTTGAAACCCTAGTTTCTACAACTAATGTAATTATCAACCGCATCTTAACTGTACTATCCAAGTAACTAGGCCCAGAGTTAAAAAGGAGCGAGTGCAACAAATAATGTTGTGGATCTTGTCCTTACGGTTGGGTTGGTTGATGTATTTATAAATAACTCATGTAGAGTTTGTAATTTACAAGGAGTCTAAAAGATAGGTTTACAAAGAGATGAGTGATAAGAAGGTATATAACAAGTAGGAGTGTGCTACGGTGTAGATAAGATGTGAAAAGTGTCATAGTAGCTTAGTGGACTTAGACTCGTTTATATATATATATATATATTTTGGAAGATTCC
The DNA here is from genome assembly GCF_056320005.1 of Nelumbo lutea. Taxonomy (NCBI): domain Eukaryota; kingdom Viridiplantae; phylum Streptophyta; class Magnoliopsida; order Proteales; family Nelumbonaceae; genus Nelumbo; species Nelumbo lutea. The sequence goes on along the minus strand of NC_142691.1, from coordinate 29,071,575 downwards.
CATTATCCATGTTCGGTGGGATCTCGACAAGGTTTCTATCCTGCAACAAGTCCCACTAACCATCACACACTTCCTTATCCTTAATCATGATTTGCTGAATCATCTTCTTCAATAGAAAACAAATATACGCTACTATTGTATGGATCTGTTTGAAAAGAGAGATGAAAACATGATTAGAGTTGAATGCATGTAGATGGCAAGAACTCCGACAGAGTTTTCACTCTAAGTTGAGCATGGCTTATTATGTGCTAGTGTACCGTGGAATGCTCGTCTCCACTCCGACCATATATTCCAACTAATTACAATTATTCCTATTGGTCAGGTTGTCACGTTTAAAGAACTCCCTCTGCTTTCTTGATATATTGTACCTCCAAAACTAGTAGCTAGATTGCAATACAGGGTGCTAATCTTTACTTGTTTGTCGTCAAACTTGACCACCCATTAACCATTCTTTGGATTCTACCGGAAACACTGACTATAGTTCCTCCACAAGTTGGCCTAATTGGCTCACTACTAACAAAATGCTTCGTTGGATTCCACCGCACAACACCACTGCTCTCTGCATGCAACGTTGTCCATCATTATTAAGTCTTCGCATTGAATTGAAATAGATTTTCTTGCCCAAGTAGAAATACACATAATATGTGAGGGAGGTGGTCAAAGTCCAACTACTAAGACACATAATATGTGCAGTGTACAGATTTTTGGGTATCTCGAATTTTGTCTTAGTATGACTAAAGAGTGATTGAAATTTTAAAGACAATTCCCACAATCTGGTATATATAGAACTCACCATTCCTTTTACCACACAAATTGACTAGTATATAATTTTAGATTAAACTAGTATTCTTACGAGTGAGAAGTGTTAGAAAATAAAACCTATTCAAGGACCTCACTTAACAATATAACTTTTTAGGTTGAATAGTTCTTTGAGATGGTACAGACTCACTTTGACCGAGTGATCTAGTGTTCAATTCTTCGTCACCTCCATTATAATTAATTAAGTTTTGAGTCTGTGCTGTCCACACTTTGAGCTCAATAGTTCTTTGAAAAGAAAGATTACGAACTTGATAACTTGTAGCTTTTACTATATATAATTTCTTCTGGCAGACACTAGAAATGCTTTGTCAATGTACAACCACCATACAAATGTTTTATCAATATATTTATATATATATACATATCAATCTATCTATCTATCTATCTATCTATCTATCTATCTATATATATATATATATATATATATATATATACTGCCATGGTATAAAATCGGCTTTCATTTAAGCTTCTTTTAGTGGCTTCTCTGCTCAACCAAACTTCATCACTCCCAATGGGAAGTTGAAGCAAACAATGTTAAGGTGCCGAACCTCTAGTAAGGACTTGTCTAGGAAGCTGAGTTGAAGATATAAGTTTTGACTCAATTCAGCTACATAAATAACATAAGTTATGTCAATTGCTTAGCTGCGTATCAGATAAGTCAGAGAAGTCACAACCTTGGTAATTATAAGGCACTCTCGATCTAGATAACCTATTCAATGAGTCCAACTAGCTAATTGACATTTGACTAATTTGTAGGAACAAAGCTAGGATTTTTTTTTCGTTTTTTTTTGTGGGAAATTGTCTAAAACTCACCATGAGTTTTTAACCTTTCCCTTAAACTCACCACAACTTTTCAAAATATCTAAAACTCACCATCTCACTAAGTTTTTATTTTCCAAAACTCACCTTCCGTTAATGCACCATTAGTGATTCTTAACAGAGGTGTTCATGTCAGAATAAATAACAATTTTCATGACCAAATTACCCTTGAATAACAAGTTAGAGGAAAAATGGTCTTTTTAGTTTTCAATTTGTTGTTTTTTTTTGTATTTTTGTGTTTTGTTATAATTTTCAATGTTTTTTATAATTTCTGTTTTTTTGCATTTTCTATTTTCTACAATCTATAAATTTTCTTGTATTTTTTGTTATTTATTTGTAATTTCTGTGTTTTTCTATAATTTTTAGTGTTTTTTTGTACAATTTTTATTTTTTGATATTGTTTTTCAATTTCTATAGTTTTTATAATTTGAAAATATATATATATTTTTTTACAACTTCTATAACTTTTTATATTTTTTTTGTAATTTCTATGTTTTATGTATTTTATATTTGAAAATATTTTTTGAACTTTTTTCTTTTTTTCATGTCTAAATATTAAAATGGCAATATATTAACACCCGTTAATTTATTTTGTATGTATTTTATATTTTTCTGTGAAGGTTAAAATGGTAATATATTAACACCCATTAATTTATTTTGTATATATTTTATATTTTTCTATAAAGGTTGAAATGATAATATATTAATACCCATTACTCTTTTTAACCTCAAGTTTGTGACATGGTGAGTTTTAGATATTTTAAAAAGTTGTGGTGAGTTTAAAAAAATGTAAAAAACTCATGGTGAATTTTAGATAATTTCCCTTTTTTTTCTTTTTGTGTGTGTGTGAAAGGAAATGATAAATTAAACATTAGCAGGTAAGGGTAAGGGGGCAAATAAAGATAGATATAGGTCTTAGGTGTGTGAGCTAGTATGTTTGACGCTCAGGAATCCCATGGAGGTTCAGTGGATCTTCCTTATTCAGATTTCAGACGAGTGGTCCTAGCTCCTGTTGCCAATGACAGACTACACGTTGTGGACCTTGTACATTCCCATTGTATTTGATTGGATATAGTCTCAATCACCAACTTTTTATTCTTTTGAAAAGATGCTTCAAGGGGGCTTAACCATCACCATCGTAGCTTTGTCCGTTCTATTGTTAGAGCCATAAATCTTTCGAACAAGTATGGATACACACGATGCAGAATTCTGAATTCCAGCCCTATCCCTATAAATCACATCCTGCCCGTGAATTTGACATCAATTTACTTATTTATACCTTGTTGCCATGGATGATATTATTGTGCAGAAAATTAAAGAAGCAGCAGAAAGATGCTTTCACGAAGGTTTCGTAGGAAGCGGCAGTGCATTACAAAACAGAAGTTCATGGAGCTCCGAAAGATAATTGCTGTGAGTGAGCAAATGGAGGAAGAAACATTGTTACAGGTTACCATGGAGAAAATTCTCGTTTTAGAATTGCAAGTAGATATTCTGAAGAGTCTTTTAGAGATCTACGGAGACTAACGAGAAACCCTCCTTCCCATCTCAATAATGGATTCTTCTTTATTCTGTAATATGGGCAGTAAGTCAAGAAGCAGAATTTCGTTTTTCCTTAATATGTGAAGGTGTGTTGGAGGAATCATTTCCTCTCGTGTACTCCTGTGATGATCTTAATTAATTTGTTCTTTGTTTTCGTTTCCTTCTTGTTATCATTATTTCTTCTTTTTTGACAACCCCAAAACTAAAGGAATTGAAGGCTCTCGTGTGGTCCTAATCGCGGATTTCGTCCAAGACAAAACCAAGAAAATAGAAATGTTGTGTTTAGGTGCGTTGCTGGGAAGGTAGGGGACCAATAGTAAAATAAATTTATTATAAGAAACAACAGGAGAATATAATTAGTAAGGCCAATAAATTCTTGGATTAAGTACATGCAGCTCAATGCAGAATTCTGAATTACAATCCCCCATTGTCTACTTGTAACCCCCCTTATAAACTGCATCCTGTTCATGGATTTGGCATCAATCCACGGTCAAGATTCATCCCCCAATAAATAATGGGGTTAAAAAATTCTGACCTGGACTGATTAATCATTCTACCTAAATTTTATACAAGCTGAGACCACTCTAAGACATATAAGAAGCTTTGATGACGTTACTAACCAATGAAGTAATCAATTATCAAGTTAGCGCCAACATGAAACTTCTATTTTAGTTTGAATATACCAAGGTAGTGTCAGTGTAGAGTTTCTATCTTAGTTTGAATTTACCAAGTTATCGCCAACATGAAATTTCTATCTTAGTTCGAACTTACTAAGTTGGTGCCAACACATAATTTCTATTTTAGTTCAAATTTACCAAGCTAGTGTTAGTGCAGGACTTCAGTTCTAATTCAAAGTTACCAAGTTAGCATTAGATCATGATTTCTGAATTTTTGTTCAATTATGACTTTCTTTTTAAAGAGTTTTAGTAGGATTATATTATGGAGTATTTTCAAAGATTAGGAAACTTTCTTGTAGGAGTCATAAGGGTGTAAGCGTATACAAAGAGTAGTTACGGGAGGGCTAAGGTGGCGCTTGAAAAATCTGAAAAGTTAAAAAGATATTAAAAGTGTTTGAAATCTAAAAAGAGGCGTAGATGCTTTTCTTATTTTTAGAGGCTTTGAATACTCGAGCTTGTTTGTGTTGGACCAAACCTTTAACATCTCCTTGATTTTACTAGTTTACCCCTAAAATAGACTATTTGGTAATTTTGAGCTCAATTTTACTATTTCATATAAAATAATTTATCAAATTCAAAATAATATTTAATAATTAATAGTAAATAAAAATTTAATAATTGATAAAATTAATAACTAATAATTAATAATTACTAAAAATAACTAATAGTTAAGAAAAAATATTAATAGTTAATAAAAATAATTAATAACTAATAAAAAATTAAACTAATTAATACTAATAAGAATTAAAATAATTAATAATTAAAAAATTAAAAATTAAAAAAATAATTAACAACTAATAAAAATATTTAAATAAATAACACTACTAATTACTAATTAGTAATTAATAATTAACAATTAATAACTAGTACAAAATATTAAAATAATTAAAACCAAATAGAGATGAAAATAATTAATAAAAATTAATAAAATCAGTAATTAATTAATAATTAATAATAAAATCTAATAATTAAATACTAAATACATAACTAATATCTAATAAAAATATTAAATTAATCAACAATAATAAAAATTAAAATAATTTATAATTAATACAAAAACTCATAAAAACTAAAACATAATTTATTCAATACAAAATAATATTGATTAAAGAATAAAAAATAATTTATTCAATTCAAACAATTGATTAAAATAAATTATTGAATTCAAAATAATATTTATTTAGAAATTTATATTGTTCCCTAACTTGTTGTCTCACCCTCGCTTGAAACGTCCCACATCTTTGATGCATCAATCGTTGGAAAGCATAGACCATGCCCATCAATGGTTTTGACGGTGCACCCCTAGGATGGTGTTCGTGATGTGACATGGTGATTGGATTAACAATGCAAAGCCCTTGTGGGTCACCATGGTGGTGCATCCCTGGGACTCACTGCTCACGGAAGCCGGCAAAGTTCAAGCCTTCTGTATCGGGAGGAAGCTCTATGACAAGCTTTATTTCTCAAGTCGTAGAGTTCATTTTGGCTTACCTCCATTGCATCCAAGAAGTTCTACCCCAAAAGTTCAAAAATACAACAAGAAGCAATGTTAGATGTAGTTTGTTTGACTCGAAGGTTTGCAAACATTAAATATGGGGCAATCTTTAGATGTGCAGGTTTGTTCGAGAGAGAAACTTAGAGAGAAATCAGATGAAGGCGATGATCTTCATTATCATTAATTCAAGAGAGAAAATACAAATGAATTAGGTTTTTTAGGTTTGGGGTTAAACAAGAGTAATTCATGCCATTTCAAAATTGTTAGAAGGGCATTTTTGACTTTGTGTTGGCTTTGAAACGCATTTGAGCGCATTATGTGCCAAGCTACGAACTCAAATTTCAGATCTGAAAACATATTTTAGATTGATTTTTAGATGCAACACCAAACAAGTTAAGTGTCTAAAAAGCAAGTTTTTCAGACACTAGACCTTTGAAAAGTGTTATCAAACACCACCCAAGGATAGTTTCTGATATTGATTTTCTCTTAATTATTCAGTGAAGAATTCTTCTTCCTTATAATTCGGCTTCTGCTCTTTTATTTGAAGCTTTTCTCGATGAAGTTTGTTTGCATACTATGCTAGTTGGTACCAAAGCTCAAGTTGATCATTCTTCGAATTATGGCTCCTATGAAGAAACAAGTAGCTAACATCATGGAGCAGGAACCCAACAACAAAACGTAAGAGGAGATAGCGAAGCTAAGAAGACAAGTTGAGGCACTTGCTCAGGACTTGAAATCGGTGCGCTCCTATTCGGAAATAGGGGGAAGCGACTCTGATGCAAGTATCTCCACACGTTCATTTTCATCATCATGGCAAACAACCAGTTAGGCTATAGTTTTGGGTGGTGACCAGAGACGTGGGATGCAAGTCTCAAGATTGGGATCCCAGAATTACAGGGAGACATAACTCTAGAAGAATTCATGGATTAGCTCTTTATGGCAAAAGAAGTCATTGAATTCAAGGAAATTCTAGAAAACAAGATCTTATCCTTAACAACCACTCGGTTTAGAGGACGAGCAGCAGCATGATGGTATCAACTGAAGGTTATGCAACAGAAGAGAGGCATGGAAAAGATTAAGACATGGGAGAAACACAAAGCAATGATGAGGTCAGAATTTCTACCCCATAATTATATTACTTTACTTTATCAAGAATTGAAAAAAAAATCTAAAGCAAGAAACTGATATAGTTGATGAATATACAAAAAAGTTTCATCTATTAGTGGCCCAAACTGAGTTAGCTGAAAGTAAAGACCAATTGGTGGTTAGATATATAGGTGGGTTGAGAGCAAATATTCGAGATATATTAGACCTATTTGACTGTTATGATGTTTCTTTGGCACACCAACATGCTCTAACCATAGATAGAGCAGTCGGCCTAATCAATTGAGCCGAATCCAACCTAATGTGGCTAGACCACTCCTACGTAGTAATTCCAACCTACCTCTAAATTCAACTACCCAGCCACAGTCTCATGGGTTGAACCAAAACTAAGGACGTGGACCTAATCAAAATCAGGTGGGTCCACCTGGACTGAAGTGTTTTAATTGTGGTGAACTAGGCATAAATTTGTTGAATGTTCAAGGGGTGATAAAAGAAAGAGGTGATGTTTGTAGAAGATGAGAGTGAAATCCAATTAGAAACATTTGACTATTCAACCCATCCTGTGTTTGACTCTTATAATGAAGAAACCTTTGTGGGAGAAATGGTGTATAGAGATGTGGGAGAGGCATTGGTGATGCAACGGTCATTCCTAACTCCTATGGATGAATCATCGGATTGGCTATGAAATAATATCTTCCACACCACGTGTACTATGGGTGGTAAGGTAGCAAGACTTGTAATTGATAGTAGGAGTTGTAAGAATTTTATAGCGGAAGTAGCTGTTCGCAAATTGAACCTAAAAACTCAACAATACCCTCACCCCTCCAAGCTTGCATGGCTAAATAGAAAGAACAAGGTTTCAGTTACACAACGGTGTCTAGTGAGCTTTTCTATTGGCAATAATTATAGTGATTGTGTGTGGTGTGATATTATATGTATGGATGCTTGCCCTTTGCTACTTGGGCGCCTATGGCAATTTGACCACTACGTAGTCCATGATGGACAAAAGAACAATTACTCTTTTGAGCTTAAAGGGAAACAACTGATCTTATGTCCACCATAAGAAACTATACCTAAACTGAATCTTGGGGAGGGTTCTAGTGCTTTTGCCATGACTGAATTCACAAGTGCCTTAAAAGAGATAGGTGTTTTGTATTCTTTAATTGACAAGGGGGTTAAGTTGAAAGGTGTGGAGGTTCTAGAGGAGGTGAGGCATTTTCTTGATGAATTTAGTGATGTGTTTCCCGAGGACTTACCAGCAAAATTACTAGCACTAAGGGATATCCAACATTGCATAGATTTAACTTCGGGTGCTAGTCTCCCCAACAAGGCCCATTATAGAATGAGTTTTACTGAACATGAGGAGTTACAAAAGCAAGTAGATGAACTGATTACTAAGGGGTTCATACGAAACAACATGAGTCCATGCACGATTCCCTATTTATTAGTGCTAAAAAAAAATGGAATTTTGAGGATGTGCATTGACATCTAGGAAATTAATAAGATATAACCATCAAATACCGATTTCCAATTCCATGCTTAGATGACATGTTGGATTAGCTTTCTAGGGCCAAGGTGTTCATTATATTGGACTTGAAATCATGCTACTTTTAAATTAGAATTCCTCTTAATGATGAGTGGAAGACAACGTTCAAGATTAGGGATGGTTTGTATGAATGGCTAGTTATGGCATTCGACTTGTCAAATGCACCAAGCACATTCACGATGGTCATGAACTAGGTTCTTAAGCCTTTTATTGGTCAGCGTGTTGTGGTATACTTTGATGATATTCTCATATATAGAACTGATATGAACTCTCATTTGTTACATCTTCAAGATATACTTATGACTTTGCGCAGGGAGCAACTTTATGCAATTATGAAGAAGTGTATCATTAACATAGATCGAGTCTTATTCCTTGTGTATGCCATTTCAATGGAAGGAGTTTCTATCGACCCAGAGATGGTTTATGTCATTGTTGAGTGGCCCATCCCCAAACACTTACTGGATCACAAAGCAGAAATTGCCTTCATTAAGATTGTATGAAGACCAGTACCAACTTTGTATTCACCACTGAAGCAGAAATGGCCTTCATTAAGATTAAGGCACGATTGACAGTTGCACTTGTGCTGGCCCTTCCCTACTTCGAATAACCCTTTGATGTTGATTGTGATGCCTTTAAGGTTGGAGATGGTGTTGTTTTCAGCAAAGGTGGCCAATTCATAGCCTATTATATTGAGAAGTAGAATGGATCATGCCTTAACTACTCAATTTGTGATGTAGAATTCTATGTAGTGGTGCAAGCGCTATGGTGTTGCATACATGATCTCATCTATAAAGAATTCATTCTATATTCGGATCATGAGGCACTTAAGCATATTGAAGGACAACATAAGTTGAATACAAGACATTCTAAATGGGCAGCATACTTCTAAGAATATTCATTTGTGCCAAAACACAAGTCAGGTGTGCACAATCAAGTTACAAATTCACTCAGCTGAAGGAGAGCCATGTTATCCACGTTCTACGCACAATTACTGGGGTTTTATACTTTCCTTGAATTATTTTTCATTGACTTTTATTTTCTTGGAATCATGGAGGATGTGCAAGCAGGTAGAAGGACATACTTTGAGGTATATGATGGCTTCCTATTCAAGGGGACCCGCTTATGTACACTCAATTGCTCATGGCGGGTGAAAATTGTCAAAGAGATTTGAAGGGGACGATAACTTACTTTTGGCCTAAGATGACAAGAGACATCACAAGGTTTGTGGAGCGTTGTCACATATGCCTTGTTTCAAAGGGGACAATAACCAATGTTGGATTATACATGCCCCTCCCATTTCCTAAAGGACCTTGGGTAGATATATCTATTGATTTTGTTCTTGGATTGCCATGTACCTAGCAACAGGTAGATTCCATATTTGTAGTCGTAGACAGTTTTTCAAAAATGGTTCACTTTGTGGCATGTAGGAAGACAATGGATGCCTCACTTATTACTCGTTTGTTCCTCAAGGAGATTGCCAAACTCCATGGATCACCATCTTTGATTACTTCAGATAGAAACGCCAAATTCATTTCACACTTTTGGAGAAGTCTTTAAATGATAATGGCACCTCATTACAATTTAGTAGTTCATATCATCCTCAAATAAATGGCCAAACAACAATAGTCAAGATGAGTTTGGGAAATTTTTTGAGAATCCTTGCAACTTGCCATAAACAATAATGGGATCTCTTATTAGCACAAGCTGAGTTTGCCTACAATATTTCCAAAAATAGGAGTATTAGATACAACCCATTTGAGATAATATATAGGGCCAACCCTCATAGCGTCCTTGATCTTGCTATTAGTACTTGGTCAGGCCAAATTCATGGCAAGGCTGATGATATGGTACAAAAGCTTAAGAACCTCTGAAAGAAGTCCATAACAAGTTGGAGGTAGCCAATGCTAAGTACAAACAACATGTTAATAGAAAAAGGAGGAAAATAGTATTTGATGTGGGAGACTATGTTTGGGCCATTTTAATAGAGGATTGTTTATTGGTTAGGCAATGTAGAAAGTTGACACCAAAGAAGGTTGGACTATGCAAGATAGTTGAAGTCATCAATGAGAACGCTTATAGAGTAAAGCTACCGAGTCATACGTACCCATGATGTCTTCAATGTCAAACACTTGGTACCATATGTTGGTGATCAGTCAAATGATGATTTGAATATGAAGATAGATTCTCTCCAACCCGAGGAGTATGATGCAATACAGGAGAAGGCCAATAAGTTTTATGAAAGTTGGGACCACTCTAAGACACATAAGAAGCTTGGATGACGATGACATTACTAATCCAACCGAGTAATCATATACCGAGTTACTGCCTACATGAAACTTCTATCTAAGTTCAAATTTACCAAGTTAGTGCCAACGCAAAACTTCTATCTAACTTACCAAGTTAGCGCCAGTATGGTATTTATATCTTACTTCGAATTTACCAAGCTAGTGTCAGCGCATGACTTCTATTTTAGTTAAAAATTATCAAGTTAGCATTAGATCATGATTTTCAAAATTTTGTTCAATTAAAACTTTATTTTTGAAGAGTTTTAGTAGGATCCTATTATGGAGTGTTTTCATAGATTATGAAACTTTCTTGTAAGAGCCATAAGAGCATAAGCCTATATAAAGAGTAGGTAAGGAAAGGCTAAGAGAGTTTTTTGAGGTTGATTTTCTCTTAATTATTCAGTGAAGAGTTTTTCTTTCTGATAATTCAATTTCTCCTCTTTTCTTTAAAGATTTTCTCAACGTAGTTTGTTTCCGTACTGTGCCAAATTCTTTATAAATAGCTATATATACATGTAAATACTTGGTTAATGAATCAAGTCATTGAACCCTCTTTGAGCATTCAGTCTATCTCTATTTCAGTTTCCACTGTTATAGAAGTTCAAGAACCATCTTCCCACGTCTAAAACATTCGAGGGATCTCCTGTGAATTCCCTCTATCAGACACCATTTTATCTGGCTTCCTCTTTCCTTGACACCAATTCCTCCTACTCTAACCTGCAGACCAGCGTTCTACCAGCTCACCTCCACTTCTCCGAGTTATGACAAACCTAGTGATGCCATGTCAGAAATTCTAGGAGAGGTGATTGCAATTACTAAACTTTAGGAGAGATTTCAGCAACAGTTAGAAACTTCATCAATTAACCCCTTTTAAGGAAACACTTCTGTCTTCTACGTAATATCTCTCAAATTCCACACAAAAATTGCTAAAATGTAATTAGCAACCGCAGCTTAACTTTATTGACCAAGTAACTGGGTCCAAAGTTAAAAAGGAGCGTGCACAACAAATTATGTTGTGGAACTTGTGGTCAGTTGAATAGGTGTTTTATGGTAGATTCCCATTATCCATGTTTGACGGGATCTCAACGAGGTTTCTTTCCTGCAACAAGTCCCACTAGCCATCACGAATCTCCACTTCCTTATCCTTAACCATGATTTATTTTACTGAATCATCTTCAATAGACCACAAATATATGCTATTGTATGGATCTATTTGAAAAGTGAGATGGGAACATGATTAGAGTTGAATGCATGTATACGGCAAGAACTCCTGGAGAGTTTTCACTCTCCACTCCGACCATATGTGCTAGTGTACCGTGGAATGCTCGTCTCCACTCCGACCATATATTCCAACTAATTACAACTATTCCTATTGATCAGGTTGTCACGTTTAAAGAACTCCCTCTGCTTTCTTGATATATTGTACCTCCAAAACCAGAAAATAGATTGCAATACAGGGTGCTAATCTTTACTTGTTTGTCGTCAAACTTGACCACCCATTAACCATTCTCTGTATTCTACCAGAAACACTGACTATAGTTCCTCCACAAGTTGGCGTAATTGGCTCACTACTAACAAAATGCTTCGTTGGATTCCACCACACAACACCACTGCTCTCTGCATGCAACATTGTCCATCATTATTAAGTCTTGCATTGAATTGAAATAGATTTTCTTGCCCAAGTAGAAATACACATAATATGTGAGGGAGGTGGTCAAAGTCCAACTACTAAGACACATAATATGTGCAGTGTACAGGTTTTTGGGTATCTCGAATTTTGTCTTGGTGTGACTAAAGAGTGATTGAAATTTTAAAGACAATTCCCACAATCTGGTATATATAGAACTCACCATTCCTTTTACCACACAAATTGACTAGTATATAATTTTAGATTAAACTAGTATTCATACGAGTGAGAAGTGTTAGAAAATAAAACCTATTCAAGGACCTCACTTAACAATATAACTTTTTAGGTTGAATAGTTCTTTGAGATGGTACAAACTCACTTTGACCGAGTGATCTAGTGTTCAATTCTTCGTCACCTCCATTATAATTAATTAAGTTTTGAGCCTGTACTGTCTACACTTTGAGCTCAATGGTTCTTTGAAAAGAAGGATTACGAACTTGATAACTTGTAGCTTTTACTATATATAATTTCTTCTCGCAGACACTAGAAATGCTTTGTCAATGTACAACCACCATACAAATGTTTTATCAATATATTTATATATATATACATATCAATCTATCTATCTATCTATCTATCTATCTATCTATCTATCTATATATCTATATATATATATATACTGGCATGGTACAAAATCGGCTTTTGTTTAAGCTTCTTTTAGTGGCTTCTCTGCTCAACCAAAATTCACCACTCCCAATGGGAAGTTGAAGCAAACAATGTTAAGGTGCCGAGCCTCTAGTAAGGACCTGTCTGGGAAGCTGAGTTGAAGATATAAGCTTTGATTCAATTCAGCTACATAAATAACATAAGTTATGTCAATTGCTTAGCTGCCTATCAGATAAGTCAGAGAAGTCACAATCTTGGCAATTATAAGGCACTCTGGATCTAGATAACATATTCAATGAGTCCATCAAGTAGTTAATTGACAATTGATTAATTTGTAGGGACAGAGCTAGGATTTTTTTTTTTTTTTTTGTGTGTGTGTGTGTGTGTAGGGAAGGGATAAACATCAGCAGCTAAGGGGGCAAATAAAGGTAGATAGGGGTCCAAACATCCAGAAGATAAATGGAGATTTTGGGGCATAGGGAACACCATGGCTCCTCTTGGTCTCCACCAAGGTGAATTTGATTCATTGGATTTTTCACCAAATATGGCTTATAAGTTGTGGGTCTCATACATTGAAAACCAGAAGCTAGCAACTACATTTCAGCCCTCACAACCTGGCAACTACATTTCAGATAAATGGAGATTCTGTTCCATAAAATTTCTTGAATGGTTGAAAATACAGCACAAACATATTTGTCAGAGTATGTTTGACGGTCAGGAATCCCATGGAGGTTCAGTGAATCTTCCTTATCCGTTCTGATTTCAGACGAGTGGTCCTAGCTCCTGCTGTCAATGACAAACTACACGTTGTGGACCTTGTGGTAAGACCAATAATGGTTTTAGCGTACATTCCCATTGTATTTGATTGGATAGAGTCTCAATGACCAACCTTTTATCCTTTTGATGCATGAAAAGATGTTTCAGAGGGGCTTAACCATCACCATCGTAGTTTGCCCCTTTTAATGTTAAGTAAGGCCATTAATCTTTTCCTCGAGCGAGAGGCAATTGCCTTATATTTACCTATTTATACCTCGTTGCCATGGACGATATTATTGTGCAGAAGGTTAAAGCAGCAGCAGAAAGATGCCTTCACGAAGGCTTCGGAGGAAGCGAAAGTTCGTTACAGAACGGAAGTTGATGGAGCTTCGAAAGATAATTGCTGTGAGTGAGCAAATGGAGGAAGAAACATTGTTCAAGGTTATCATGGAGAAAATCCTCGTTTTAGAATTGCAAGTAGATATTCTCAAGAGTCTTTTAGAGATCTATGGAAAATAACGAGAAAAATCCCTTGCCATCTCAATAATGTGGGCAGTAAGTCAAGAAGCAGAATTTCGTTTTTCCTTGATATATGTGAACGTGTGTTTGAGGAATCATTTCCTCTCATGTGCTCCTGTGATGATCTTAATTAATTTGTTCTTCGTTTTCGTTTCCTTCTTGTTATTATTATTCCTTCTTTTTTGACAATCCCAAAACTAAAGGCAGTGTTCGGTTGCAGTGACGGATGCAAAACTGTTAATGCAAATGATTTAGCTGCAAGTTTTGATTTATTTTTGTTTCAAGTTTTGTTTTATTTTATTTTGTTTGGTTGTATTAAGTAAAATAAGATCATAACAAAGTAAAACCCAAAACAAAATTAAACGAAAATTTACATTTTCCTTTTTATTTGCACTCTCATACATTTGTACTTGTGCAAATAAAATTGCACAGCAACCAAATACAGCCAAAGGAATTGAAGGCTCTCGTGTGGTCCTCGTGGATCTCGTCCAAGACCAAACCAAGAAAAATAAAAGTGTTGTGCTTGGGTGTGTTGTTAGGAATGTAGGGGACCAATAAATTTATTATAAGAAACAACAGGAAAATACAATTGGGACCCCACAAAAAACTGCCCCCTTCCCCCGGCTACACACATGCAAACACAAACACAAAAAAGTAAAAAGCAACCGCAACCCCTGAGCCAAATATAAAGAAATAAAGTAAGTGCACCTCAATTCAGATCACCATGGCATCTCTCTTCCTCCACTCTACTTCTGTTTAAACCTCTTATCCCTGACTTAACCACCTGATCCACGTAGTCACTCTACTTAACAAAACCACTTTCAGCCGTATGCACTCTTCCAAGTTCCACTTCATTCATCTACACACCCTAGACAGCACAACTCTTTGGTGAAGAAGGCTCAACAATCAGGCCCCTCATACCTCATGTAGTTTCTCCACTGCAAAGACCAACTCTTAATTACTGCCTTTTTAGAGACACCTTTTGGATGGGGCATGATCAAGGTTGTAATTAAGATCAGGACCCAGCAAGTTTAATAGTGGATTTGGGGTTGAAATTTGATTAAGCATTTAAGGTATAGACTAGGGGTGTTTCAACTTTCAAGAAAGGCCGAAGCGAAAACTGGGTCTTGGCACATGCAAATCTGAATTTTCTCTAATAAATCTTGAGTCTACACACTTACTATGCTTTATATATATTGCAATTTAGCTCATGGAACTAGGGTTAGGCTATGTTTGGTGAGTAACTGGTTTGAGAAATAAATACTTATTGGTGCTTGGGTCATTTCTAAAATCATTTTCATGAAAATGACAATTCTAATCCTCATGTCAAACATGGGTCCACATGTCACACATGTGGCACTATTGAATAATTTATTTTATTTAAGAAAATACAATAAAATAACAGAAAAAATAAATACTTATTGGTGCTTGGGTCATTTCTAAAATCATTTTCATGAAAATGACAATTCTAATCCTCATGTCAAACATGGGTCCACATGTCACACATGTGGCACTATTGAATAATTTATTTTATTTAAGAAAATACAATAAAATAACAGAAAAAATAAATTCATGTAATAATAATAATTATAATAATTATAATAATAATAAATTATGGTAATAATAATAATAATAATGATAATCACAATAATAAAAACAACAACAACGACAAATAATAATAATAGAAATGGGTTTTTGGCTCTAACAACCCTTTCCAAAAGGCCACTTTTGCCCTTATACAATCGAAAGGGCCAATTTAGACCCTAGACTTCAAAAAAGGGCCAACCTTAGGCAAAGCCAAACAACATTTGTAACGTCATCACCTGCACTATTTGAGATCAATTAAAACAATGAAAAATGTTGAGTTGACATGCCCATTCAGCATCCGACATATCCATGGGGCCCACTCTTGAACGTTAAGCCATTCACGTCAACATGGACCATTTTTTAATTCTTTCTTGCAAAATCTCTTTGATCAGTAGTTACTCCAGTTTGGTCGTCTTCTCTGACCAACTCCTCCTTCGTTTTCATTCTCCATTCATATCCAAGCATCGTATCCCAGTGTCCTTCCATTAATCACTCTACAGCAAAGAAAAAAAAAGAGGTGGGAACAGAGGTATGTATGACTGTATGTGAAGGGTTTTGTGGAGTTGATTTAGCTATGAATTTGTTTGTTTCTTTGCCGAGCAATCCCTTGTAATTTGTTTTTATTTTGTTTCTTGCTTATTTACTATTGAGTAGGAATCACTATGGTCGTGGATGCAACTATGGAACTGAGATGGTTCATTGGAGGGAGATTTGAGCACACTAATGTCGGGTTTATGTATGTCGGGGGTAAGGTTAAGCTTATTGAAAATATAGATGTGGATAAGATATTCTACTAGACACTGTTAATAATGGTTGAAGATTGTGGGTATTCGAAGAATGAGGTGAGTAAAATTTTCTACAAGGTGCCGAATATGGGTATTAGTGATGGATTAAGGGAAATGTTTGATGATTGAACCACATTTGGGTTGTTAAAATATGTATCCGATGGTGGGAGTCTTGACACATATATGAAACACACTGTGTCAGCCCCAACATATAATGCAACAATGGTTAACCCCTTAGACATTTCCCAAGGGATCAGGCTGGTTGTGGATTTGAATGAACATGCACACGAATGTGGATTTGAATGAACATGCACACGAATGATAGCCGACATAATGTTGGTGACATTGGATTGACTGATGATGAAATTTTCAAAATTCTTTAGGTGATTTGGAGGATATACACGGTTGTATCACACAAGCCGACCCCATTGAAAGGGCTAGAAAGGTTAGGGTTCACACTGATTGAGGGGTTGTAAATGAAAATCCAACTAGAGTGACTAATGGAGGAGAGCCTACTAGCGGGATGGAGAAGAAAACCTCACTCAACTGATTAAGGGGGAAATCCTTCTAGAGGGAGTGGAGAGGAAAACCCCACTTGAGTGACTGAGAGGGGAGAGGCTGAGAATGAGAGTGATGAGAAGTTAGATAATGAGGAGAAGATTGTAGGAGTTGACATATAGTGATTAATAGACAATGATGATGAAGAGCTTCAATTAGTAAGACAGAGAGTGAAGGAGATAGTTAGGAAAAAATATTAACGTTAATGTTGCAGGTGTATCAATGGGGGAGAGAGGATATAGTAGTAAATTGATTGGGGCTAAGGAAGCATGAAGCTAACAACCTTCATTTGTTGAATATAAGGAGGGAGGAGAGAGAGGAGAGAGAGGAAAGAGAGGAGAGGGAGTGAAGGAAGGAGGGAATCAATAGCCAGTTTTTACTGAATATGGATCTGATGATGATGTAAGCTATCACATAGATAGTGGAGGATCAAACAATGAAGCTGAAGTAAATCTTATTAAGAGGAAGCAGAAGAGTTGGTTTGAGTATGACCCTTTTGCTGAGGTTCCCCACTTTGGGTTAGGAATGATCTTTCTCAATAGCAAGCAATGCAAGGGGGTTATTACAAAGCATGCTAAAAGGAAATGCAAGGACATTAGATTCAAAAAGTGTAAGTCCTAGAGAATTAGGGCTA
The DNA here is from genome assembly GCF_056320005.1 of Nelumbo lutea. Classification (NCBI taxonomy): domain Eukaryota; kingdom Viridiplantae; phylum Streptophyta; class Magnoliopsida; order Proteales; family Nelumbonaceae; genus Nelumbo; species Nelumbo lutea. The sequence continues at coordinate 29,054,162 of NC_142691.1, read as the reverse complement.
TGTGCAAGGATGAAAACTGCCCATGTACATTTTATGTGTTAGACAGTTATGCCCTTAGCTCCAATCAGATTGATGTACCTTTTTTACATTTATTGTAAATGAATAAAGTATATAATTGATTCATGTCATTGTGGTGTGTTTCTGTGTAATACCCTTAAAATAGACATATTTGAGATTCTTGTTAGTTTAGAATCTTCATAGTCGTTGGATAGATCTGGGGAGATTTATCCTGCCAAGACTGACACTGATGTGCTGCCAAGTTGGTTGGGGTGGCTTGTCTCAGCTACTAGGGTGAGACCTGAGGTACATGCAGTGTGGGTTTACTTGAAACCCTAAACTGGACCAAAATTCCAGTATTGCCTTGGACCTTGGAGATAGATGGACAAAATTGGAATGTTACACCTGACCCCTAGATTCGATTATGATACTGCACTAGGTGTCAGATTGGGTTGTCTTTGATATGCCATTCAATGAGATTAGTAGAGGGGGACAAAACCTGGGTATGTTGGAACAGTTCAAAAATTCATTTGAGTGGGTGATCATAGTGATAGGATCAACCCCTTTTTCAGACAAAGTGAATGATCGGGGATGCACTCTCTCTGATGGAAACCTAAACTATTAAGAGCCCATGGTGATGGACTCAGGGGTTCATTGTCTCCTATAGTGAATTCGTCCAAGCCTTGTAACAAAGATTGGGCTAAACCCATGTGATTGATGTATAGATCAATGTTTGGGTCCCACGCCATACAAGGATAGCCAACTGGGCAGCATGTTAAGAGGTTAAGTGAGCACATAGACTTAATGGGCCTAAAGCCCAATTCGAACCAGCTTATAAAGATTAATTAAATAGGGGCGGATCTAAGATTTGGATTAGTAGATAAGATAAGATAAGGGATTATCCTTATCCACTTAAAGAGACCACATCCAAATAAATATTTGGATCAAAGGGACTCCTATTTTGATTAGGAAGGCTGACATTTATCTACAAATAAGATAAGGGATTATCCTTATCTTTAAGGCTATAAATAGGAGAGTAGGGCGGACCTCCAAACACACTCACAGTTCACTAAATTTATGGAGAAGACAATATATAGTTTGACTGTTCCTGTCTTCTACTCCTTTTTCTTCCTGTTCTTGCTGCCCTTACCTAGTTCGATCTCCACTTGTGGGAGTGATCAAGAATAGTTCTTGATATTGTTTCTTGGTAGAAGAGGCAATCTGAATTCATGCTCACCATCCCTCTACTATATTCTTGTTGAAGAGCTATCCTACAGATTCTGGTTCACCTCACATTGTGTCATCTTCAGTGGAAGCAGTTTTTGGTCTTCTCCTTAGGCGTGAGCACCTTCATTAGGAGTTACTATTACTCCATATCAGGTATATCCCTCTCCTCCTTTTTGGTTTCAGATCTAGTTCAGTTTGGTTCAAGATTCATCCTTGAAAATGCAGTTTTCTAAAATAGGGAACGCGATTCCTAGATGAGAGAGAAAAAAATTTGAAATTTTGCCTAGCCTTCCTACAAGGATCAGCCATCCATATGATGGATCTTTCATCCCTTCGGTGGTATCAGAGCCAGGTTTAAATCTTGAACAGAATTAAACCAGATCTAGATCTGGGCAAATGGGAAAAGACGTTCTACCCGATTTGTGCAATTAATGTTTTTCTGGAAAATCGGTTCCCAGTTTTGTAGTTAAAAACATATGTGCCAAAGCACAAATGTTAGTCGAGCTTCAAAAATTATAGGGTGACTTCTAGAGTAGTAGCTGAATACTTCATAAAGAAGATGTAGTATTCAGCTTAGAAATTAGATAAGAAGGATTTTCAAGCTAGTGTTAAGGAGCACGTATTCTACAATGTTACCCTCTCATAGTGTAGGAGAGAAAAGTAGTCAGTTAAGAATCACTTTGTAGGTGACCCTTATTAGGAATATAATTTAGTTTATGATTATGCTATAGAGTTAGTGAGGTGTAATCCTAGCAGTTTGGTGTATGTAAAAGATCACAAAGGGAATGAGGGTGAAAAACCTAGTTTTAAGAGGTTTTATATTTGTTTTGATGCATGCAAGAAGGGATTTGTGGTTGGTTGTAGGCTAGTGATTGGACTAGATGGGTGTTTCTTGAAGGGACCTACTCAGTTAGAGCTAACCTCTATAAGGGATGCAAACAATCGGATGATGTCAATAACAATAGTGCTACACTTTTATATCTGACCAATAAAAGTATTTAATTAACCTTTATATTTTATATTTATATACATGTTTGATTAATAAAGCTAACTTTATGTTATGACTATGAATTTTTTAGGATCTGGAGAAGACAATTACAGATCTTTGGCCTAGTGTAGAACATAGGAAGTGTGCAAGGCATGTATCAAGGGCAGGGAGTTGTATCAACAATTTTGGATGTGTGCTAAGGCCACCACACTTGTTGATTTTTAGATTGACGTGAAGAAGCTAGGGAGGTTAAAGCCTAGTGCTAAAGAGGATTTGATGAAAAGAGATCTTATGGATTGGTCAAAGGTCTATTTTAGGACATCATCAAAGTGTGATTGTGTTGACCACATGTTTGAGACATTCAATGGAGGCATTACTGTGTTCAAACATAAGGCCATTATTTAAAAGTTGGAGGATATTAGAGTGAAGGTAATGTCAAAGATAGTGGAGAAAAATGTGTTGCTTTCAGTTTGAGGGAGGATTTGGGCCCAGGATATGGGAAATGATAAAGGAATATAAAGAGAAGACTGCCCAGACTAGAGTGATTTAGAAAGAGGAGTTAGGGTATAAGGTGCAAGTAGGTCCAAACAAATATGTTGTTGACATGATGAAGCAAACTTGCACTTGCAGGAGATGGAACTTGACTGGCATACCCTATCCTCGTGCCATATGTGCCATTCTATATAAAAAGGAAAAGATAGAAGATTATGTGGCATGTTGCTATAGTAAGGAAGTTTTATTGAAAACATACTAGTATGCCATGCAACCAGTGGCTGGGATGAAATTTTGGCCCAAGTCCTCTACTAAAGAACCTAAGTCACCAATACCTATGAAGAAGAAAAGGCCTAGGAAAAAGATGATTCGAGAGGAATGGGAGACTCCCGAGGGGGTACAAGGCTAAGTAGGATAGGCAAGATAATGACATGCTAGTATTTTTACAAGCATGTACACAATTAGAGAACATGTCTTATTAAGAAGATTGACAAGTTGAATCTATATTAATTAATTATATATGTTGATTTTGTTTAATTATATTTAAATTTGTATTGTGGTTTCAAGTTGGTTTCAAGGGTAGAGTAGGTTCTACTTTTGGTGAGAGTTTCCAGGCCAGTTAAGGCTAGGTCAGGTCAAGGTAGGGTCTAGGCCAAGTTAGGTCAAGGCTGGGTATAGGCTAAGTTAGGTCATGGCCGGTCCAGACCAGTTTAGGTCATGAATAGGTATAGGCCATGTCAATTTATAGCTGGGTCCAGACTATTTTAGGTCATGGATTGGTACAAGCGAAGACAGTTCATGGTTAGGTATAGGTTAGGTCAGGTTAGGGTTGGGTCTAGGTCAAGTCTGGCCAGGGTGGGTTCAGGTTAGTATGGTAGGCTGGGGTGGGTCAGCACATGCCTATACACAAGCCACCTCCAACCTAGTGATTGGGTTAGGAGGGTTTAGAGTCAAGGGCTAGGCGTGTTAAAGTTGGTATGGTTGGTCGGGTTGGGTACAAAGTCAAGGCTAGGTGGATTTAGGTTGGTATGGTAGACTAGGGTGGATCAGTGCTTGCCTACAAAGACACTAGCCCCAACCTAGTATTGGGTTAGGAGGGTTCAAAGTCAGGGGCTGGGTGCTGTAAACATCCCAATTGGTTTTGGGTCCACTCCATGGATGAAATAGTATGGAGCAGCCACCCATCAAAAATAGAAACATAGTGATGGGCCTCTCATATTCAAGAATGAAAGAAATGACTCATGTGCCCAAACAAGATTTTTCTAGGTACTTGAAAGGGTAGAGAGGGTGTTAGGCACCCTTCTCCCATATTCAATATGTAATTCCAATTCCCCTAAGAATATAAAAAACAAAAGGAAGAGATGAGGAAAGAAGCTTGAAACTTTAGTTTCTCCTATGCTAAAATTATCTCATACCAAGAGTATAATGAACACCTTGAACATTTCACTACTAAGGCCACTTTAAAGAGTTCATTTGAACAAAGAGTGATTGAGGTCTCCTCCCTCTCTCTTTTTTATCCAAGAAAGCTTCTACAAGGGCTAGTTCCTTTTGAAAATTTTAGGATCGAAGCAAGGTGGTAGAGAGATCTCTTCTCAACCCCTTTTCATCCAATTCTAGACTTTCTGCTAGTGGGCAAAGTGAATTGGATTATTCAAGGAGCTTATTACTCTCTTGAGAAAACTTTACATTAGTGACTTCACAAGAAAGAAAATGAAATAAACACATTCGTCAAGAAAGACACGCTAGAAGAATACTCAAAGTGAAAACATGTTGCATCTAAAGACTATTAAAATTACATGAGAATAAGCTAATCATATCCTAACACATTTTCAAGAAGATTGAGACACCCTAAAACCAATAATTTGCAACACATTTTAGCACTCATAAAGAACAAGGATTAAAGAAAAACATGGAGAATTCCACTGCTAAGCTTCATACCATTAAACTATCTAAATGACATTAGAATAAGCTAGCACATCTAGCACATTTGCAAGAATTGTGAAGCACAATACAGCCACCAACTTGCAACACATTTCAGAAACTAAAAAAAAAAAAAAAGAAAAAATGGGGGGTTCTACTTGAAAGGGGTGAAGAGCTCACTTTGATTTGCAACCTTTAGCTGAATACTTCAAAGGCAATGAAGCAAGTTGTTGACAATCCTAGTGGGGGTCTAATCATTCTTGTGGTAATTTTCCTTCTTGGCTGAACATGATGTCCTTCTAGGTTCAAGAGTTTGGGCCTTATTTGTTATCTTTCAAAGATATTTTCTTAACTTATATTGTTGTGAGACCTAGTTTGTGGACTTGGGCCTTATTTGTTATGTGATGTTACACATGGTTTTGAAAACCAAACCAAGACTAGATGGTCGGATCAAAAAACCCAAGAACTGGTCAGGTTACACATTTGTTATGTGATGTTACAACTTGATGTAGACTTTTGACTCCCTGTTGAGTTGTATTAGTAGATCAACCTCCAGTAGCTCCTTAGCTAGAGAGAGGATGATGATAGTTTAAATTCACATTGAAGTATAGAAAAGCACTCAATAGAACTTCCACTTCATTGATGTAGTATTTTAGCTTTTTTGTTCCCATTAAGCATAGAGAAGCTTATTAAAGATACGCACTTAGATACACCATTAGTACTCTCAATGTGTTTGTTACCATCAAAACACATAATTGCCAACAAGGTGAGCCTCATGACTTCTTACTTCAGCTTTGTGAAGCTACCAATTATTTGTGGCATTTATTTGTACTCCTATGCATTCATTCCAGTGCAAATAAAGTTCATATTGCCAACAAGGTGATCCTTATGATTTCTTACTTCAGTTTTAAGAAGCCACAAATTAGCCATTGAAAGCCCATAGCCCACAATTGTTGAAATAAATGCATTGTCAAAGCAAAGACCACTTCAATTGGTCTCTACCTAGTCTATTGATATTAGTATCACTTGATGGAATTGGTAGAAAAAGCCAAATAGCATGGAGGGAATTTTTTGTTATTGTTATAATTGGCCAAATATAATCTTGAAGAAGTCTAGGCTCCATTTGCGTCTACCATTTAGTGTGAAGCCAATGGATTCAGCAGCTCAAATATCTGTTATCTCTGAGGCTTCATCTCTGTCGAAGGTTGTTGGGGTTGTTTGCATGTTTACTAAGTAGATCATTCAACAGCCCAATAGACAAGAAGAAACATTGAGCTCTTGGGGTCGTGTCCTTAAAGACCAACACTGTTTTGTTTGCATCAGGGTGTTAAAAACAGCTGGGAAGGCTGTTTTCAATGGGGAAAGACCAAAAGCTTCTTTTGAATATGGCTTAATTTTTCGGTCTTTCTGTGTACTCATCCTCGGGTTTTTAGTCTTTTGAGTTTCCCAGAAATCTAAAGACGTGCCAAAAAGGTGCACCAAACACCACCTATACCCGCATTTGTGAAAATGGATTTCAATTTCGTTTCCACCTCAACTCAAATGTAGTCTTGCTTTCTTTTCTTTGTTTTTTTTTTCTTATTTAGCAAGGAAAATATTTAAATTCTCTTTAGAGCATCAAACATGGAGAATCTGCCAGGAACGAGAATAAAGAAATATAGAGCTTGGTTCTTTGGTGACTATTATAGTCCAAACATTATTTGGACCACCCAGAGGCCTATTCCAGTTCAAAAATCATTTGGGCCCCTGGGTATGGACTGAGATGTAACTAGTGAGAAAACTCATGGACCCATTTTGGGTTTCCATTTCAGCTTATACAAATCAAAATATTTTCCATGAAAAACCCATTCCTGCAATGTGAAATCCTGCCCATTTCCAGATTTACAAATTCAAAATGAAAATAAGATGCTTGGAATGCATTAGCCACACAGTCTTTAGTTTTTAAAGCTATTCTGAAATAAAACACAACACTCTCAAGTGTTTATATGTAGGATATGAAGTAATTGAAAAATACTAAAGTAACTGCCAATTTGGGAACAAATTTTCAGATAATATAGCAAGATAAACTACTCAGTTTCTGTAGAATTGGAGTTCATATCTACTAAATGTGGTAGAGAGCATCAGCATATGATTTATGGTCATTGCCCATATCCTGTAACGAGCATAATCGTCGGTCATATCTAGCTTGATCGTCCCCCTACTTGTTGTCAACACAGTAAGGTATGACGTGTCGGTTTCCTCACCGTCCAGATCTTTATACAATTCGGCATGCAAGTCAAGTACAATACCTGTAGCCAAAGAAGAGTTGTTTACCTTGTTAACTCTGTTTATGTGTTACATGGAATCCGAAACTTGTTATGATGCAAATTGAACTTACTTTCTTTTGTTCTTGCAAACGCAGCCAAGACATTGTTCTTCCTAATTTTCAGAATAACCTGTCATAAAAATTAAAATGCACACAAATTCGAAATTGGCTTTTCTGATTTTTTTTGTGGGTTGTTTTTCCATATTTTCTATTTTTGTGTAAGAAAAAAAAAAGTCCAAAAGATACATGTAAATGGATCATGGATGGGCTCTACCAGGTTCTGTTGTAGTCAGTTCTTCACTTTTTTCCTTTTTTTTTTTTTTTGTTATTTTGGGAAACAGAAACTGAGAAATCAACTCTTTTCACAATTCTTATTGAGATGGACATGGGCTGATCCAGCAGGATTCCTAAGTATGGACCAGATGGACTGTACACATATGAAGCCCACATTGGGCCTTTTTTCACTTGTCACAGTTTATATAGGGCCGAGTTATAGAATGCCAATTAGATGGCCCATCTATATCAATGACTTATAGGGCACATAAAAGTAAGAACTAAAGATCTAACCTTAGCTTCATTGTTGAGGATGATTGAGACTGATCTCAACAAGCACTTCCCTAACACATTCAAACAGAAAAAGAGAAATGTCCAAACAGACCCATTTAGTCAACAATAACAAGTCTCCTTGAAACACAGTAACTATTAGTTTCTCTGACTTACCGTCGGACGTTTGGATAGTAAGCTCTGATCCTTTGGCAAGCAGAGATCTACATTTATCAAAGTCAAAGCCAACATCATGGTTCTCCTCGATAGGAAGTACGGGTGTTCCCCCGTTTACTCTGTCCCTGAGACCTGGCCTTCCTCTTAGTGTAGCAGCTCCTCTCAGTGCTAAGACGGAACAGAAAAAGGAATTAATCACCCATTCAATGAACTGCTAAAGTACGTAAATCAGATGGTAAGATCGGTTGCAAACATGATCCAGAAAAAAGAATTAAATCACCAATTAAGATTGGTTGACCAAGCCTGAATGATTTTCTGAAGGTGGGTTCTTTGGGATTTTCTTGGGCCAGGTAATGGGCCTTTATAAAACCCATATTTAAATGGGCTGACCCAGGGAGTTCGGCTTCAGTCAGTGCAAAGCCCATTCAAGCATTGCAAGATTGCAAGAGGTTGTATGAACAGTGTGAGCATGGGCTTGCACTGACTGAAGCCGAATTCTCACCCAGGTGGGCTGCCAATTTAAGTTGAAAATTTTGGAATTGCCACTTATAATTGAGTCCACAACTGCGCTCCACAGCACATCTTGACCTTGTATTGCGAATATCTCCTGTGGATGTCTCATCATCTTTCATATTTGTCATCGGGAGATATTCCCAATACAAGATCATGATGTGCTGTGGAGTATCGCGGGGTGCCCCATTGTGGGGTGCTGATGTGAACTCCTTATAATGTCCAGTAACCAAGAATGCTTATTTTAAGATCTGCTTCAGTGCTCACGCCGTTGGTACAGTTTTTACAGTCATCCATTTTGGAATATCTCCATACTTATGCACTTTTTCCATGAGGAGATATTCCCAATGCAAAGCTGCAAGAGGCTGTGTAAACGGTGTGAGCACTGAAGCGGATTTCTATTTGAGAGAGTAGTACATGTTGCAGCAGCAGCTGTAAGTGTTAAGATATCACTGGGACTAGTGCTGGTCATGGCCGAACCCATGACAGTACTGAGCTGCTCACGCTTGGCACCCATGGTTTCTGCAACTTGCGCACACTGTGCCGCAACCAAAGCAGCTGCCGAAGCAACAGCTGCTTCTTTGGTTGAGTTGGGTTGGTTCTGTTTGTTGTTCTCTGCAGCAATGGCTGCCAATGCAGCTGCAAGACCGGCAACAGATATGGCTGCATGCACTTCAGCTCTCTGCAACCTCTCTTCCTTCTTTCTCCTCAACCTGATGTCTTTTAACCATTTCTTGACAGAGATGTTCTTAAATGGCATCAACTTCCAAGACCCCTGCATGATATTTATTATATTACATTAAACATGTAATAATAAAACATAAGCTATATATCCCCTCAATAAACCAAACAGCATTTGAATGATAGCGTATAAAATGTTTGTGATCAAATTGACGAGGACTGAAATGTAGGACAAAGTACTCACTCTATGTAGAAAAGCTTGTTTGTCAAAGCCCAAGAACAACTAGATTCTTTCTCACTGAAACCCATGAAATCAAAGACTACAATATAAAATTAGGCATATCTTTTTGGGTTCCTCCTTGTCTGTAAATCCATGGAATCCAATAGTTACAAAAGATTATTGTTTTCCCGCATTCCTCGTGAGTATTTCACAAGGCTGAAATTGGTATCCATTCATCTGAGTATGCTCTGGTTCAATTCAAATCCAGAAATTTTTGAACATATATATGCATCCAAATAAAGTTATAATTTTTAACCAAAAATTTGGATTAAAAACCCATACATAGAAGTCATTTTTAAGTCATTTTATTCATGATATATAATTTCAGTTTAGGGTCATTTACTTAGAGACCCCCTATAGTTTCGCATGTTTATTAAAAGCTACCTTAGACCTTAGTATCCATGTTACTAAAATACCCTTATTATTTGTGTAACCACTTTACATGTCAGGAGCTGTTTGTATTTTTGTTTGGGAATGGTCATGTGAGTTCTTAAAACGAGTAGAAATTTGAAGTAGAACCCTAGCAGCTTTCATATTAACCTTATTAGAAATAAAACCCGGAAGCAAAATCTATAACTTATCTTTTATATTCTTTTGAGTAATTTATTCCAATCGACGTTAGGGACAAAAATGTCATTTCCTATTCCCTCTAAGTAAAGGGGTTGCAAACTATATGGGGTTTCATAAATACACAACATATATAAATAGATGAAACTACACAAGGTGTGTCTGTGTAAATAAACCCTTTATTTAATTTTATAAAATATTTTCAAAAAAAAAAAAACTAATTGCAGCAAGGGTCATGGGCTTGCTTGCTGTATCAACAAAATTTCAAGTTTTCCCTTTTCTATCTTAATTATTATAGTGCTGCCGTTATGGGATGTGCCAGAGCTTGACAACCGGCTACAGCTTCCCGGCGTGTTCCCACAATGGAAGCATTCTCTGCAAATCCATGGAGGGTTTTTCTAAATATGAAGAAGCGCTGGTCGCTGACAGGCTATTTTGGCCCAAAGACGCACTCCAATAAATTAAGAGCACGCTTTCTGTCAGCATTAGCTTCACATGAAAGGAAAAAAGAAAGAATAAAAATACAAGGTCGGAATGGCTTTGGGGTTTGGCCTAAGCTCACGCCCATAAAAAGTTAATTCATTCTGGACCTGACTCGTACAGATCAGACCAAAGATGAGCCAAGCCAGACTTTAGACTGGCGTTGAGTAGACATCACCCAGCTTCAACTTCCTCCAGCTTGGTCAGTTTGAACGCATGCCAACACAAACACCCCCTATAGTTCCCCTGGATTGGATAGGGTTTCCGAGTGGAGATGGAGAGACAATTTGGGGTTCAATCTAGCCACCCCTCCGACAAACTTCTTTTTTTTTATTGTGGGTTTTAATATTATCAGTACTGAAGCTTCCCTATATCGATCAGCTTGTGGGATTGTTATCAACTGAACCTAAAATTGGTTGGTGAAAGATGGCTTATTTGATAGCTCTAACGGAGGATCACTGCTGGGTCATTCAAAGACTGAAGGATCTTCAGAAAAGGAAGAAAAATGGATTCTCATAATTGAAAGATGGCAGCTTAAGAAACATGGTTTATGATCAGAAGTGGTAAAAATAGAAGAAATTAATAATAGAGAAGTTTTTCTAGGAAATCATACCCATTTCTTTCGGAAACAGCGATCATAGTTTAGTTCTGGATGCATCGCTTGTTGAAGCCAGATCCATGACTGATCGAGTGTAAATAGTGTGAGACAAAAAAGGCAGAAAAATTGATGAGAATGGATAATGAAGTTGTACTCTCTACAATTGGCATTTAGTTCCAGTGAAGTGATGAGGCTTTAGTACTGTTACCTTCAAATCGTTGGATCTCCATGGTGGTACAGACTTGAGATCTCCTTCATCCATTTTTAAGCTTTTGTCCATGTTCTGCATGCAAAAACAGTTGATAGACTAGTTTTATCCATTCTGTAAGCAATTGTAAGCTAAGCTTCATATCTACTCACCCTCGATGAAGGCTTGGTTTCATTCTCGTAAGCCCTAACCAGACTATCTTGATGAATAATTGATTGATCTTGTCCCACTGGTTCTGGTTGGAAGACCTGAAGCACAGAGTTGCACCAAGCTCGTGAAAGAAAATCCATGGACTCATTAGGCACTTGGGGACTCATTAGAATGAAGCTTGAATCCATGTTATGGGAAATGAAACTTGTTTGGAGATTTACTAAAAATAATGAGAAACTGCTTAGCGTTTACAAGTAGATATATAAATGGCAATTAATAGATGGGGTTAACTTACAGTAGTTGGACTAAATTATTGGTAAATCGGTGTTAAGAGTTATCTCATCTCATTTAATAAGTTATTAGCCTCTAGAACTTGAATTTTTAATTCCTCATTTAAGGATGGCGTATGACACTTGTTCCACCAGAGGACCCTCTACGTATGTGATGTTTATACCATTAAAGCATTGTAGACAACTTGTAGAAACCTCCATCTTTACTTAAGTATTCCTGAAAAGAGAAAGTACACTCGTGGTCACAGTTGGCAAGGGTAGTCCTCATTACCTTTGCACATAAAATTATGAAGCTTAAGACAAGGGACCCTCTTGGAACAATAAGAACATAAAGATATTGAAAAGGATTTGATTGGAAAGAGACCCCAAAAAGAATGAAAATGAACACATACCAACCATGATAGAGGCAAGATATATTTTGTTGGATGAGAAATAAAGAGCAAAACTAGGGCCCTTCCATGAACATACTTTTAGGTGGCGTTCAGCATCGCTGAACAGACCTTCGAAGGCTGAAAATATTGTTTTTTCAGCTATCGGTGGTTGTTTCGTTGCACCTCTGAACATACCCTCCGAATGTTGAAAATACCTCCGAAAATTTCAGAGGTCGAGCTAAACACATTCGGAGGTAGCGGACGAAATCCGTTTTTCATCAATGCCCCTTCCCACCGATGCATGATGGAGAATATATGGGAACATTGGTTTGAGCTTGCTCATGGTGTGAGTGGTGTGGTAAGGTTAAGTGTGGTGGTCTCTTTGAAGGACGAAGGAAGGCTGGAAGCAAGGGTAGGCGGCTAAGGGCTTTTATCGACAGAGTTGTGTGTTTGTTGTAATTCATGCCTCCTTTTATACAGAGAGATCCCGAGGTTCTAAAAGGAAGGAATCAAAAGAATTTGCTTCTCATTTGGAAAAGGGGATCTTTGATTCGGTGTTAGTTGTCAGGGGGACACTGTTAAGGGTTTGCCACATATCTTATGAGATCTCTCCAAGACGAAATTTCCTTTCATTTGAGGATTCTCATAATACATATGTGCTACTTCCTTTTGTAGGTCTCTTGGGTTGACGTGGCACAGATAATGTCAAGGCTGGTCTGACGTGTCTTTCTTAATCTTGTCAGACATCCTATCATGAGTGCTTTTGGCTAGTCATTACTCTTTTGTTTGACATCGATTTGTGATGGCTCTAAGCTCAACACAGGCTCACGATGGCTTTAAGCTCATCACAAGTCTGTGGTGACCTCAAATTCGTCATAAGTATTGTTGTTTTGATCTCATTGCAGGTCTGTGTCGGCTTTGAACTCATCATAGGTCTGTGCTAGCTTTGAGCTCATCGCAAATCTGTGGCGGCTTTGAGCTCATCGCAAGTTTGTGTCAAGTTGTGAACTTGTCGTGGGTGTCTTTGGAGTGTTGGTTTAATACCTTTGTTGCCATTGCAGTCGTGGTTGATCAACATGTACCTACACATGGTCATGGCCTGAATGATGCATCTTCAATAGGAGATGTGACGACTTTGTTTTCACAATAGGATGTACAGGGAGCGGGGACCTAAAGAAAATTGGTGCCAAAGCCCACCAGCAATAGAGGAGGAGAGAGAAGGTGTGGTCGTGAAGAAGAAGAAGAAGAAGAAGAAGAAGAAGGAGATAGAGAGAGAGGGCACCTACAACAAAGTTCGAAGAACATAGGAGAGAGAGAGGGCATGGTCCTACAAAAATGGGAAGGGGGAGAGAGGGCATCAGCAATAGAGTAGGAGGTCTGTTCACCTACAATAGAGGAGAGAGAGGGACCGGCCATGAAGAAGAAGAAGGGGAGAGAGAGAGAGAGAGAGATTTGGCAGAACCGTTTAGTTACATTTTTATAATATTAATATTATTAACATTTTATAAATATTATTTTATATTAACACTAATAATAAAATTATTTTACAATGTTAATATTTGAAGGCAATTATTAATATTTTAAAGACAAATTAAAAATAATAAATATTACTTTATAATATTTTTAATTAATATTATTTTGAGAATTTTAATCTTTCTATTAATATTGTAAATCTCTGTAGAAAGAATATATCATAAATCTTATTATTTATTATTTTCAATTTTTCTAATTTTATTATTTCTTGATATTTGATATTTTATAATTTTATAATATTATAAAATTTTATAAATTTCTATTATTGTTAATTAATAATTTAAGTGACAATTTGAGGGGTAAATTTGTAAAATGCACATTTTTCAAATGTTAGATCATTTAAATTGCCGAATAACTTTGTCACATTTAGATATCTACAAAAGTAGAAAAACAAATTTTCTTTGGAATGCTTTCAGAGCTTTTCCGAAGATTTTTTTGCTTTTCTGACTTCAAACTTCAAAATTACCGAATGCCACCTAAGTGGCCATTTGAAACCAGCTGAAGTGGTTGAACTAAAAAGCTTATTGCTGTATCTTTTAGCTAGCGAGTTTAAATTTAAGGAGGTCTTGAGCTCCTTAATAGCTGAAGTTGTAGTTGGGTAGATTATCATACCCTTTAAGTTAAAGAAATAAACAAGATGTAGAGAAACCAAACAAATTGAGAATGGTTCGATGAGATAGAGAACCATTTGAACCCTGTGAATTTATAGATGAACTCTACTAGATAGGGTTTATCTTAGATTTAAACTCTATCTGATAGGATTCATCTAGTTAGTTGAGTTTTATCTCAATCTGGATAGAGTTACATCTATAGATGGAGATCTATCTGATGACATGGCAGCATCTGACGATGTGGCAGTAGGGTTATCCTCAATATGCCCCTTCAAGCGAATAGGCATTAGGAGCACATGCAACTTGTGCACAATAGATGAAAATTGAGGGGAAGCCAATAGTTTTGTGAAAATGTCAGCTAGCTGATGCAAGGATTGAACATGATGCAGTTGGAGAGTCTTCTTGAGAATATGATCCTGTAGGAAGTGAAAGTCGACTTATATATGATGAATCCAAGCATGGAAGATCGGATGAGATGCAAGGTAATAGGCTTCGACATTATCACAATAATGTGATGGAGTAGATGGAAGTCGAACTCAAAGATCTTGTAAAAGGAACTGCAACCAAATCAATTCTGTAGCAATATTTGCGAAAGACTAAAACTCCACTTTTGTACTAGATCTAGCAATAGTCTACTACTTCTTAGCACTCCAACTCACTAGATGAGAACCAAGATAAACACAGTAGCCACCATTGGATCAGCGGTCATTAGGACATCTGGCCCAATCAGCATCAAAGAAAGCCATGAGACTAGAAGTGAACTAAGAAGAGAAGAATAAAGCATGATCTAGGGTATATTTGAGATACCAAAGTATGCACTTGACTGCTATCCAATGCTCATCAATGAGATTATGTAAAAACTGACAGGCCTTGTTGACTGCAAAACTGATGTCAAGCCGAGTGAGAGTGAGATACTACAGCCTTCCCACAATACTCCTGTATTGAGATGGGCCAGAGAGAGGAGACCCATGAAGTCTAGAGTTTAGCACTTTCCGCCATAGGAGTAGAGAGAGGTTTAGCACCATCCAGGCGAGTATGATGAAGAAGGTCAATAATGTACCAGCGTTGGCAGAGATAAAGCCCAGTGTGATCCTTGTGTGCTTCAATACCGAGAAAATAGTGGAGATCACAAAGGTCCTTGAGTTGAAACATACAACTCAAATTGGTAATAACAGAATGAATAATAGCCGATGAAGTGCCAGTAAGTATAACATCATCCACATACAACAACAAGTAGATACAATGAGCACCATGTGAATAAATAAAAAGAGAGGGATCACAGCTAGAGGTACCAAAGGCTAATTCAACAAGCTCTAAGGCGTGAGAACCAAGCTCGAGAGGCCTGCCGAAGTCCATAGAGAGCTTTGGACAATTTGTACACATGATTGGGCCGATCTGCATCCTCAAAACCCTTAGTTTGTCACATATAAATGTTTTTAGTAACAAGACCATTAAGAAAGGCATTATCAAAATCCAATTGCCAAATAACCCACTGATGGGAAACGGCAAGAGAGAGGATAGTACGAATGGTGCAGGGTTCAACAATAGGGCTAAACGTGTAAGAGAAATCCACCCCCGGGATTTGAGTAAAGCCTTGAGCAACAATTCGATCTTTATAGTGATCCACAAATCCATCGGGTTTCTGTTTGATTTTGTAAACCCATTTAGAACCTACCACATTCAATGAGGAATGATACGAAACAAGATCCCAAGTCTTGTTCTAAACAAGAGCTTGAAACTCTTTGGACATCACCTCATGCCAATGATGATGTTTAGAGGCTTGGGAGTAAGTGTTTGGTTTAGACTCAGTAGCAGCAACAAAAGCAATATAACAAAGGGAAAGAGGGTACCGTGTAGCCAGATAGGCTTCAGAGCGCATGGACCTAGTCACCATAGTATGAGTGCACCGAACTGGAGCAGGAACAGGTTGTGTGGAGTCCATCAGGTCCTGAACCAACAGAGTCCGAGGTCGGGTGCATGGAAGTTCACTTGAAGAAGAAGCAAGACCAGTGTTTGCATCATCATTATCGCTGGTATCAGATCTAGGTAGATCAGTCCCGGAAGCTATCTGGGATGTAGATGAAGCTGCAGGAACTGGGCCTGATTGCTAAGATACACAAACTGGAAGCAAATGGAAGCCAGTAGAACTAGGTTCTAGAGCTGAAACTGGCAGTGGCAAGCCAGGGAATAGATCTTCATCAAAAATAACATGGCAGCAGATATAAAGTCGTCCTATCTTGATATCATAGCAGCGGCACCCCTTGTGAAAGGAGTTGTACCCCAAAAATATATAGAGGGAAGATATGAAATTCATTTTATGTCTGTTCTATGGATGTAGGAAAGGATAACATGCACAACCAAAAGTGCAAAGCAAAGAACAATCTGGTGGGCACTGAAATAAAAGTTCATATGGTGACTTGCCTTGAAGAGTCTGCGAAGGGATGTGGTTGATCAAGAACACCACAGTTTCAACTGCATCAGACCAAAAATTATGGGGAAGAGAAGCAACGGCCAGCAAGGTGAGGGTGTCTATCACCTGGCGATGCTTCCTTTCAACTGTGTCGTTGTGCTCATGAGTGTGCGGGTAGGCAAGACGGTGTTCGATGCCTTGAGAGTCAAGATACTATGAAAGTCTCTAGTATTCCCTTCCCCAATTAGATTGAACACATTTAATTTTTTATCAAACAAGAATTGAACATGCCATTTAAACTTGAGAAAAATCTAAAATACATTAGATTTTCGACACAGGAATGGTGCAAGAAAATTTAGAAAAAGCATCAACAAATAACCCATAATATTTAAAACCATTATTGGGCTCAACTGGGGCTGGTCCCCATACATCTGAATAAACCATTTCTAAAGGACAATTGTAAGATGATAACTAACTAGGGAGGGGAAGACGATGACTTTTTCCAAACTGACAAGCATGGCAAACTTAAAAAATTAAATGAACCATTATAAGGAAGACCAAACTGAGACAACACTTGTCAAACTGTTTTAACTGAAGCATGCCCAAGTCGATGATGCCAAACTCGAACTGATGCTTTTTTGCCAATAAACGCAATACTGCGAGAAGATGAAGGAATGGATGCTGAAGTAGGAACCTAATAGAGTCCACCTTTACTGGCCCCGTGGAATAGAACTCTCCCCATATGGTCCTTCAACAAAAAATACGAAGGATGAAATTCAAAGACAACATTGTTATCTTTGGTAAATTTGCTGACAGAAAGCAAATTCTTTGTAATGGAGGGAACATGATAAATATCCTTAAGATAAAATTTATTGTTATCATGAGAAAGAACAAAAGAACCAATATTTTTATTTCCAAACCTGCACCATTACCAACTTTCACCTAATCAAACCCTCCATACTCTGATCGAATCTGCAGATTGTCTAGATTGGAGGTGACGTGGTGTGTTGCTCCAGAGTCTGGATACCCGGCCCGATCAAACTGTGATGAAGTACCAGTGTGAAAAGCAGTAGCCGGATCCAGAGTAGGGTTTTGAGTAGGTTGCAGATTCGGAGCAAGATGGGAGATATCAAACCTATGCCTACACTTCCAAACACCATGGCTAGGGATGTTGCACAATTTACAGATAATATTGCTGCATCTGTGACCTCTACCGGAACCCTCACTCTAGTTCTTGTGGCCGCCTCTACCTCTTCCGTGCTGTGAATTATTGCGTGACTACTGGGAGTTATTTGTATTGTTTGAAGCAAAATTGGTAGAAGCTCCATCATCAGATTTAATAAAATGATTTTCTTTTAGCCAAGACACATGATTGAGTAATTGGCCAACAACATCAACAATTCGTAGTCTATCAAAATCATGTCTATTAGCAATAGTAGTAATAATGGACTCATATTCAAATCTAAGTCAACTCAAAATACACATAACAAGATCTTATCGAGAGACAGGTTCCGGAACAACAGAAAGGTTGTCAACAATACCTTTAGCCTTCTGTATGTATTTAGAAATAGAAAGAGTACCTTTCTTGATACTTTGGAGTTGTCTCTTCAGTTGTAAAACTCTAGAACATGAGTGAGAAGTAAATGACTCCTCCAATGCACTCCAAACTTCAGAGGATGAGGACATACCTACAACCTGAGTTAGGATACCCTCAGTAAGTGATGAGACAATCCAACTGAGTATCAGTTGATCCAGTTGATACTAGTGGTCAAATGTTGGATTGATAATTTTCCTTGATGGATCCTCAGGATCATCAATTTCTTCAGGAGGCGCAGGGGTCTTCCCTTACATGATACCCATGAATTTGTGAGTACGAAGAATGCAAAGAAGTTGTGCATGCCATAGAAGGTAGTTGTCGCTGTTCAACTTGATGGGAAGATAGTGGGATACATTTGGAATTGAACCTGGCGTACCAGTTGTAGATGTTGGTGTCAACGACCCTAGGTTGTTGATCTCTGCTCCTATCGAACTATTGAATGAGGCCATGAGAACAGGCTCTAATACCAAGTTAAAGAAATAAACAAGAAGTAGAGAAACCAAACAAATTGAGAATGGTTTGATGGGATAGAGAAATTGTAGATGTTGGTGTCAACGACCCTAGGTTGTTGATCTCTCCTCCTATCGAACTGTTGAATGAGGCCATGAGAACAGGCTCTAATACCAAGTTAAAGAAATAAACAAGAAGTAGAGAAACCAAACAAATTGAGAATGGTTCGATGGGATAGAGAACCATTTGAACCCTGTGAATTTATGGATGGAGTAGTACAGTTTGAGTACAACAATAACTAGAGAGAGTCAGATAACATTGAACTCCATCAGATAGAGTTTATCTTAGATTTAAACTCTATCTAATATGATTGATCTATTTAGTTGAGTTCTATCTCAATCTGGATAGAGTTACATCTATAGATGGAGATCTATCTGATGACATGGCAGCATCTGATGATGTGGCAGTAGGGTTATCCTCAATTCTTTAAAATTCTATTATTTATTATTTTATCCACAAAAGACAAAACAATAAGTTGTTCGGTTAAGCAACTTCAACTGTTACCAAACTGCCCCTAAGATGATGTATGATAATTACTGATGAAATAGGGATTTGAGCCATTTTTATGTTTATAATCTTTGCTGCATTCCGCTTTCAGCATATATTTCAGCCGTTATCAGATAGCTGGCAAGGAGATGTCGTTCAGCATTTCAGTAATTCAGTGACTACCTATCTGTGGAATTAATGATGAAGTGAAGGCATGGGTGATTATTTTACCCTAATTTCTTTTCATTTATCAATGATACACTTGGATTTAAGCCTTTATAGGTTTGGAATATTTTCCACCTTCCTCCATCACCTACTGGATCATCAGTTGTAATATCACCTAAGATCCTCAAATTTAATTCCACAATAACTTTAGCTTAAAGCCATAAATTTGAGCATGATATGAAGAAATTAAGAAACATCAACACGAAGATATGTTGGGCTTACTAGGTAGGGTTGTTGGGGAGTGAGGAGCACCACCTTGAGAGTTGAGACATCTAACCAAAAGATGTATAAAAGGCAAAGAGGATAGATATAATTAAGAAGTGGAGGAGCATCAATAATGATACCCCAAACGTGCGCTTGGGCTACATTTGAGAAGGGAGGTAGACATATATCATTGAAACCAAACTTTCTTCTTTATAATAATTAGGGCATAAATAACTATTAACCAAGTAAGCTTAATGCAAATTACTTTTTCCTTATAATATACAAGATAGAAGTTGGTTGAGAAGCTTTTGTTGGGCTTTTTATCTCCTTTAATGGTTGTTATTAAGAGGCTGCCTGTCTTTCCCTCTTAACGGATGGATCTATGTACTTTTAAGAGATTCGTTTAGGTTTCTTTATTAACTTCATGTGATTTCATTCATGAATTTCCATGATGAACACAACAAGTTAGAATCATGCTCTATGTTGTTTATATCTTATACTAAGTGAAAAAGCAAAGAAAAAAGAACGTTGGATCACCCAGGCTCCTAGTGAGAATCTTAACTGCAAACAAACAATACTTAATTATTTGTTCCCTTTAAAGTTAAACATCTAATACCGATGTCAAATACATGTCTTCCGCTAAAAAGACTCTTTCTATAATTCGCCATTGATTCTGTTGGTTTATTAAGAGTGTAGATTAAGTATTTATTTGCCTGATTAGCTTTCTTACCTGCTCTAAACTTCTGGTCATGCATATATCAATTCTAATTGTCTGGTTTTCCATTAGGCTTAGTGAGTTCAAGTTTATTATCCAAATTTCAAACATTTAAGTTGTTTATTTTCCACATTGTGGGTAATAAATGATTCGATACATAGAAACAGCATATATATCCTTGCATAAATTTAATCAGGCCTTAAGTTATTCATCCAAAGAACTAACTTTTCCCTCATTATTCTATCATAGACATCTCTAACTTCGACATTCCAAACTTGTAGAGTCAATTCCAATGAATTTTATGATTTTATGATTTTATGAAACACTTTTAATTATAAGGTGAAACTAATTTTTTCTCTCTGGGATCAAAACTTGTTCTAAGAATAGATTAAGCTAAAAAACTTAGGCCCCATTCCGCATCAATTCTAAAAATTCTCATCTTCAAAATTTATCCAGGAAAAAAAAATAGATTGTGGATTATTCTCATCCAGAGAATCTGTATAGGCGTTTTGCAATTTCTCTCAGATCTGGATCTTTTGTTGTGTAATGTATTGTTTAAATAATTTTGATTAATTGATGATGTAGGTAATGATAAAAAAATTAGCATAAACAACAACAGTAATCTAAATAAGTTGGAAAATAATAAGATTTAGGTCATCAACAGGAATTATCATTTATGCAACACCGGAGAAATTAAACAGATTCTTTTTCTTTTCTTTTTTTTTTTGTTTTTCCGAGATAAAACAGTAATGAAAATAAACAGAATAATAGTAAAAGAGACAATAGAGAATAATAACAATGGTTCAGCTAACCTAATTTTGGCATGGTGATTACAGCTTGATTTATAGAGGACGAGTTCTGATTACAATGGGTTTACAAGGGATAAGCTTAGATAGCGTTTTACACTTATACAAAGTTATCTAGGATAGATAGGATAGAAACTAGAAGAGCCATCCAAGATGAGAGTGTTATCCTAGATAAACTCTAGGTGAGAGAGTTATCTTTTAAAGTCCACAAGATTAGGTCTCTTTAGTGGAGTGGGTCTGTTGCTAGAGCCCACCTGATCCATAGTTGTGCATAGGCCATGCACAGGCCCATGATTATATACTCTATCATCCCCCCGCAAGTGGAATGGGGCAACGTGAAGCTTGGATCTTAGATGAGCAAATCTGGAGGATGAGAGTGGCTTAGTGAACACATCAGCTACTTGATCTGCTCTAGGTATGTACCGAATGTGAAGCTTCTTCTGAGTGGTGAGGTCACGAAGAAAATGAAAGACAACTTCAACATGTTTGGTGCGGGGATGAAAAATAGGGTCGGCAGCCAGTTGGGTAGCACCCATGTTGTCACACCAAATGCTAGGTGGAGGAGTTGAATAGCCGAGATCCTTGAGTAATGATTGAATCCATAAAAGTTCAGTGACGACATTTGTAAGGGCTCGAAACTCGAACTCGGTACTAGAGCGAGCTATTGTTGGTTGCTTTTAGAGCTCCATGCAATGAGACTTGAACCAAGATAGATGGCATAGCCCCCAGTCGATTGTTGATCATCCAGATAGCTTGCCCAGTCAGCATCAGCATTGGTGATTAGTTGAGGAGATGAAGAAGGCCGAAAAAAAAGACCCTGAGAGAGTAGCTTTAAGATATCTAAGTATCCTTTTTACTGTCACCCAGTGGTTATTAGTTGGAGACTGGAGGAATTGGAAAACTTTATTGATAGCAAAAGAAATGTCCAACCAAGTGATGGTTACATACTATAGAGCTCCTACAATAGTCTAATACTCAATTGGATTGGGCAATGGGGTGTCGGAATCTTGAGAGAGTATGCAAGATGTAGCAATGGGAGAGGAGACTAGTTTGGCTCCTTCTAAAGTTGTGCGATGCAACAACTCCAATATATATTGTTGTTGGGAGAGAGATAGACCTCTAGTGGAGCAATTTACATCAATGCCCAAAAAATAGTGTAGTGTTCCCAGATCTTTTAGAGGGAAAACTATAGATAAAGATTTAAGAAATCCAGTTAGAGTAGTGGAAGAATTCCGAGTCAAAATGATATCATCGACATAGACAAGAAGAATCGTCATTATGTTACTAGTATTTAAGATGAACATTGATGGAGCATTTGTGGAGTTCCAAATGCCCATCCGTCTAAGAATAGTACTCAACCAAGTGTACCATGCACGGGGTACTTGTTTGAGTCCATAGAGAGCCTTGCGTAGTTTGTAGACAAGAATAAGACGTTTTGGATCAATAAACCCTTTGGGTTGATGAACATAAATGTCTTCATCGAGTACTCCATGTAAAGACATTGTTAATGTCCAATTGATGCACTGACCAGTTATGAGAAACTACAAGAGCTAGAATCGTACAGACGATAATTGGTTTAACAACAGGGCTGAAAGTGTCAAAGTAGTAAAGGCCAGGGACTTGATGAAAACCTTAGATAATGAGACAAGCTTTGTAATAGTCAATAGAACCATCAACCTTCTTTTTGATTTTGTAGATCCATTCAGTTCCAACAATATTCATTGATGGATCGTATGGAACCAATTGCCAAGTGTTGTTATTGATTAGGGCCATGTATTCTTTCTGCATTGCCACACACCAATGTTCAAACTTCACCAGTTAGGAGAAAGATTTTGGTTCCCATTCTTCAATGGAGAGAAGAGTCAGAAGAGCAGATGGTATGGGGTACCTCATTGTAGTGTGAGAACACGGGAGAGCACCATCCATAAATCCGATACACATAGAGTGAGATCAGTAGGTGGCAGCATAGGTTTGTGTGATCCAATAGCCCCTGAATACTCCGATACCATGGTGGTGGTTCAGGAGAGGGTGAGGTACTAGTGGTGGAGTCATCTGATGAGGGCGTTGGAGACTGTTTAGGATATCTTGGAGAGGTCAAAGCTGAACTGGAAACATATGTAGGAGGAATAGTAGATGAGAGCTATCATGTGATAAGCGCAAAAATGTATACACCAGATGGAGTGGTATCACTTTTGGAGGAGGGGCTGTCAAAACCAGGAAATACAGTCTCATCGAACACGACATGGCAAGAAATAAATGTACGCTCTATAAGAGCATGAAGGCAATTATAGCCTTTGTGAGAACCATTGTAGCCAATAAAAATACACTGAAGAGATCGAAACATAAATTTGTTCTTGTTGTATGGCCGCAAGAATGGATAACAAACACACCCAAAACAGTGAAGCATGGAGTAATCTGAACTAGTGTGAAATAGCTTCTCATAAGAAGACATACCATTGAGAACAGCAGTAGGCAGCCGATTGATGAGGAAAACAATAGTTTCTACTGTATCAGCCTAGAAGGAGAAGGGGAGATTAGAGGTGGCCAATAGAGACAAGGTGGATTCGATAATATATCAATGCTCCTATTCTATGAACCCATTCTGCTCGTAAATGTGTAGGCAAGCCAACCAATGAGTGATGCCTTGGGAGTTGAGGTATCAAGACAGAGGGCAATATTCACCATCCTAATCAGACTGGAGCAATTTGATTTTAGTATCAAAGAGAACCTTAACATGCCTTTTAAATTTAAGAAATATCTCAAGTACATCTAACTTTTGGGCCCCATACATTAGTAAAAATTAAATCTAAAGGACACATGGACTCAAAACATAAAGAATTTAAAGACAATCTATGACTCTTATCCATTTGACATGACTCATAAATCAACTCGCTAGTTTTAGATCTATCAAATGGTGGTCGAAGAAGGGAAACTGTATAATCCATCTCTATTGACCCCTTGTAGTAGGATTCTCCCCAAATAGTCCTTCACATAACAACAATCATGGTGGAATTCAAAAAACAAATCATTATCTTTTGTAAATCAGCTGACAGATAATAAATTCTTGCAGATAGATGGAACATGGAAAATATCTTTCAAAGAAAAGGCATGTTGATTAAACATCATAGAACAACTAGTATGTTGAATGTGAAAACCTTGGCCATTTCCAACCTTGACCTGATCGGCCCTAGTATATTCAATTTGATTTTGTAAATTGTCCAAATCTAGAGTCATATGAGGTGCAGCCCCTAAATCTGGATACCAGTTGGGGTCGAAACTGTTCTCAATTTAGAGATTTTGATACTAGGGGGTGCTTACTCCTCCATGAAAGGAAGAGGGTTCTTTGTATGTGTTCTCACTAACAAAGACAAATGCATATTTTGCTTGTCAACATTGAAGAGCACTATGTCTAAATTTATTATAAATTTGATAAATTATATTGTTCTTACCTCCACGACCTCTAGAAAATTGTTGAGATTGATTTGAGAAAGATTGAGGATTATATTGAGGAAACCCATGACCTCATCCTCTACCTCTATTATTATTGAATGAAGGAGAAAATTGTTATAGAGATTTTTGCTGAGAATTGTTACCTTTAGTTTTTGGAAACAAAGTTGGCATTACGAGGACTGGAGATGTGAGACTGTTCTTCTAGTCAACTCTCATGATTGAGAAGAGCTCCCATGGTATCTGTAATACCGAGGTCAACTGGATTAAGTCGGTTATGAGTGTAGTAACTACAGATTCGTACTCACTCCCTAGACCAGCAAGAATATAGAGGACTAGTTCTGATTTGAGAACTGGTTCAGCAACTGTGGTCAAGCTATCAACAATGGACTTAGCATGCTGAATATAGGCAGAAATAGAAAGAGATCCCTTCTTGAGACTTTGTAGTTGTCGCAACTACAGAATTCTGGAATGTGAATGAGTAGAATAACTATGAGCAAGAGTAGTCAATACCTCGGCTGCTATTGATAAACCTACCACTTGAGCCATTACTCCTTCTGTAAGAGAGGAGATCAACCAAACTAACACGAGTTGGTCTATGTTTGTCCACTTTGTAGATTCTGGATTGAAGATTGTTCCCATGTCATCTGGATCTAGAATAACTTTGGGCGGCGCCTTCTTCTTCCCTTCAACAAAATCCATGAGGTGATGATGTCGTAGAATGGGTAGAAACTAGTCGGGCATGCCATAATAGATAGTTGTCATTGCCCAATTTGATAGGTAAATTGTGAGTCATGTTTTGGATTAAAGGGAGGGAATTGGTTCCTGTCAACGATGGATGACCATTGTTGGAGAGAGTTGGACTACTACCGTGTACTCCTATTTTAGCCGACATGGCTTTGATACCAAGATAAAATAGTAAAGAAAATAAATAGAATAATAGTGAAAGAGACAATAGAGAATAATAACAATGATTCAGCCATAGTTGTGCATGGGATTGTTGCTAGATAAACTCTAGGTGAGAGAGTTACCTCTTAGAGTCCACAAGATTAGGTCTCTCGAGTGGAGTGGGTCTGTTGCTAGAGCCCACGTGATCCATAGTTGTGCATGGGCCATGCACAGGCCCATGATTTAGAATCTTCTGAGAGAGAGTATAGATTTTGCCTTGCTGGAGAAGTACAACCTTTAGCTTTGCCTCACCATTTAGAATCTTCTAAAAACAGATCCACAAGTAAAACTCCAAACCGAGAGTTACAAGTTGGGTCAAGTCATCTATGTAAGGAGTTGCAAGCTCATTGTTGAGAAAGGAAGGACTTAAGGGCTTTAAGAACAAAGAACAAGCTTATCATTGGCAAGCCTACAAGCTAGTACTTTTTGAATTCATAAGATCAATATTATGCTAGTCGACATTGGGATTTCATTTGATCATTGATAAAGTGGCCTTTCTGCAGTGTAGATCAAAGAGAAGAGAGAACCATTTAATAAAGAGGAGATAAGAAAGAACAAAGGGCTTTAGAGATTTCACTTGAAGATAGAAAAGAGAACTATTGGAATTCTGGGTGCTAGTCAAACCTTACAACTAGTACGGTTTCTAAGTGCCAGTAAGACCTAAACTGGTTGAACTTTTGCGTGTCAACCAAACCTGAACAATTAACTTACGTCTGCTAACCAAACTTACAATAACTATAGGCTTAATCACTTGAAGAGATTCAACAAATCTCAATAAGGAACAAATAATCCAAGATGGTTATTTGGTTTTTCTCACTATAAACTAATTTAGCTCAAAAAATCTTTTCTAGAAAAACTCTAAGGCTCCATTTGGAAGGATTGCAAAATGATAGGGTGCAAAATCTTGTATTTTGTATTATTTTGTATGTATTTGTATAGTACATATTTGTGTTTATACTCCTTCCAAACTAAGCCTAACTCATAGTATACTCTCTTTCTTAGTAGATAAACATTCATCATGTTCTTATTGATTTTTCACTCCAAAACCACTAATTTATAGTGGTAGAGAACGAATGACCATTAGATATCCATTGGGAAGGGATTAATCCATACTAGGAAATATTCAAGTCAAGTTTCCAACAAGATAGAATGTGTACCAAATTAAAAGATGTAGATAAATATTAATTAAGTGCTCCTATTGAATAGAAGAACAATTATGCTATTGAATTAACTCTATCTCTATTGGTCACCTTAAATTTTCCCTTTTCCTATTGGGTTGATGCCATTGAAAACAACAATTTACTTGATTAATCATCTTCCGACTCCCTCATTGAATGGTATGCCTCCTTATGAAAAGTTGTTTAGTAGAGCTCTAGACTACTCTATGCTTCACTGCTTTGGTTGTTTATGTTATTCTTTGTTAGGACCTTACAACATAAACAAATTTGTGTTTTGATCATCGTAGTGCCTATTCGTTGGCTATAGTAATTCTCATAAAGGCTATAAGTGCCTTTATGTTCCTACTAGACATATATTTGTTGCTAGACATATACTTTTTAATGAATAATTGTTTACTAGACCTTTTGGCATCTTCTTCATTTTGTACCACACCTTCTTTGACTAGTATATATGTTTCAGCACCACTACAAGGTCTTTCTAGTTTCTTCAACACAGGCACACCCTCTCACACTGATTCAACACCATCTTCCTCTCTTGTTGCTTCTTCTCAACCACCATTGTGTTACTGGAATACTCAAGAGCTCCTTGATAGTACTCTTGTTCCCCATTCAGCAAGTCACATTCATTCCATGAAAACTAGATCAATGGATGGTACATTTCCACCTAGATTGCCTAATGCTACAAGGTATCCTCTCCCATCTACTCTTCTCTCTCTTATTTCTAGTGATGAGACTGAACCATGTTCCTTCATTGAAGTGGCAAAATCCAATATTGGTGTGAGGCTATGCAATGTGAATACAATGTGTTAATTGCAAATGGAACCTAGGAATTTGTGACTATTACTCTACTATGTATATAATATGAACAAAATGGGTTTACAAAATAAAGAAATATTTTGATGGTTCTCTTGGTTGTTATAAATCCAAATTAGTTGCATAAGGCTTTCATCAAATTCTTGGCTTGGACTTCTATGATACTTTTAGCCTAGTTGTCAAACTAATCATTACACGCGCAATTCTCACTCTTGGACAATTTGGAAATTGGATATCAATAATGCATTTCTCCATGGGTTTCTTGATGAGAATATTTATGTATGTCAGATTAAGGGATTTGAAGACGTATAGATTATGTCTTCCGACTTTAAAAAGCTCTCTATATATGGTCTGTGACAATCCCCTCGGACTTGGTACTTTCGGCTATGTTCCATTCTTCTTAGCATGGGCTTTCAAACTCCAACTACTGGTCCTTCTTTCTTCATCTTTCATTGTGATCGTAACACTTCATATATATTGATATATGTGGATAAGTTCATCTTAAATGTACCTCTTCAACTGCCATTGATAAGTTTATTCTTTGTCTACTATTTTTTCAAAGATTTGGGGTCGTGGTATTATTTTTTAGGCACAAAAGATTACTTCTCTCCCAATGGATTGGTTCTCTCTCAACACTACATTGTAGTCCTCTTGCACCAAAAGTAAATTGGATGGCACCAAACCTATGTCATCTCTTATGGTAGCTTCATGTAAACTCTCTCACCATTTAGTTTCTACTTTATTTAGCCCACTAAATATCAGAGCATTGTTGAAGACTTATAGTATGCTACCATCACAAGAATTGACATATCATCTACTATCAACAAATTTTTCAATCCTTGTATCCTCTTAATGATGAGAATTGGATTGTGGTGAAGAGAATAATTCTACATTATTTGAAGACTATGATCGACTATGGGCTTCAATTTAGTTCCTCTTCTTCTCTTCATCTCACAAATTACACTGATGTCAATTAGGACAGCTATCTAGATGACCAATGTTTGACTGGGTATGTTGTCTTCTTGGGTTCAAATCTCATCGCTTGGAGCTCTAAGAAATAGCCCACTAAACTTTTGTGGATTCAATCTCTTCCCCAAGATCTTGCCTTTACCTCTCCTCCCCCTATGGTTTGGAGTGATAACATTAGTACCACCTACATAGCTACCAATCCTATCTTTCATGCGTGTACAAAACATGTTGAAATTGAATTTCGCTTTCCTTAAGATCTCTCCATTCACAAGATACTTCACATTTGATATATACACTTGACTGATCAAATTGTTGGTGTCTTCACAAACTTCTATCTTTTACTCGATTTGAGATATTTATGTCCAAGCTTAACGTTGCCCAATTCAACTTTCAAGGGCTAATAGAGCTAATACAATTGATATCCAGACTAACGTGTACAAGTCTAACTCTCGATGAACTCTCTAAAGAGTCATCTTTCCTTGTTCGACATTATTTTATCTAAAATTCCTCTTGTAACTTTTCATAAGAACTCTTGTACAAATCAAATTCTTTGTACTACAACTATATAATCCAATGATTTCTGTTGATGGATTATCATTTGAACAATCATATTATCTTCACAAAGCAAGTTTATTTATTTTTATTTTTGTGTCTTATCTCAAGTGACCCATGTACTTGTTAAGTGATGGGAGTAGAATTTATCATATTTTTATCCCAATTATTCTGTCTTTTATATTAAATTAACATCTAATTGGACTCATATCTCTTATATTTTGGTCCAGGGTATGAAAGAAGGCATCAAGAGCAAAGAAAGACAAATCGAATGATTTTTCACAGTTTCGACATCATTCAGTGATTTGAGCCTAACTCGCGTCTCTGAACTCCGAATGGGCTGATTCAAGATTCAATGG
Source organism: Nelumbo lutea (assembly GCF_056320005.1). Lineage (NCBI taxonomy): Eukaryota > Viridiplantae > Streptophyta > Magnoliopsida > Proteales > Nelumbonaceae > Nelumbo > Nelumbo lutea. Next base: position 29,025,015 of record NC_142691.1, on the reverse strand, counting down.
AAAGATAAGAAAAAAAGCCACAACTTTCATGTTTTGAGCTTTTACAGATTTGACCTACATCAAAGTTTAATCCGGGCCCAAATTTGGGGCAACTTCGTAGGAAGGCCCAACTCGCAGAAAAGCCTGGCTGAAGCCCAATTCGCAGATGAAGTCTATTACGAATCTAAGAACAAGAAACTAAGAAGAATCCTTCTAGATCTAAATTCTTGATATAATCTTAAAGTGAAAAAGGGATTGAGTTCAAGAGATAAAGAGATAATGTTAGAATTAGAATAGGACTTTCTATTCTTGTAAAATAAAGTTCAAGAGGAAGTAGGAGACACCCCCTCCCCTTTAATCTATATAAAGGAGGGGGTAGACCAGCTTTAGGTATCACTTGATCACTGAATTATTCAATCATTCAACTTCTGATTTGAATCAAGAAGCAATGAGCAATCAGTCAAGAAAGGTTCAAGAAATGTTCAAGAATTCAAGAAACTTCAAGAAGAGGAGATCTCAGCACCATGGGCGAATTCAAGAGTTTTTTCTTCCCATTTATTTGTTTTAATTATTCCATCATGAACTGATTTGTTTCTTGCTAGGGCTATAGAAAGCCTAACCATGTTAATAAATATATTTTTATTTTCTTGATTTATCCAAGATTGTGATTTCCATATAGTCTATGAATTATTGTGCTTAATGTAATTAAGAGCTTGGCCACCTCTTAATTGATTTGGGTTATAATGAATTGAGAGAGGAATTCACATAATTGACAGAATAATTCATAGTATAAATTGAATGGTATATAGAGATATATATACATGATTCATCTGAATTTAATGGTTTTTTTAGACTTAATGCACTTCCATCTTGAGAGCTCTACTCGAGAGATCGAAGGGTTACCTGATGGGAGTAGGTTTAGTATATCTTGATAGAGAATATTAAATAAATTTGTGAAAACCTCAGCTTATGGGAATAACAATTAGTCTTAGATAATTGGACCCATCAATATTCATTACATTCGTTAGGTGAACCAAAAGTCCTAGCGATTTCATCATTGCATATTCGGTTAGTGATCACCTTTGTTTCCATTTTCTCTTTATTCTAGTTTTTATTTTCAATAGTTCTTGTTTCCTTAAATCTAAATCTCGTCTGTCCAAATAATTAGGGAAGATTGTGATTCTAATACTTATTTTGTTAAATCCCCGTGGGAACGATATTATTATACTACTTGATAAGTAGTGCACTTGCTAGAGTTATATATTTATAGCTATCAAGTTTTGGGCGCCCTTGCCGGGGATTTAATCCTAAAATAATATTAGAATTTGTTAACATTGATTAATTTGGACTTTTTATTTCTCTTATTATTTTTATTATTATTCTCATATTTCTTTTTATTTCTGTTATAATTTTAATTTTTATTTGTTTGTTCGAAATTTTTTGTTTTTCTTGTTAGTTCAGATTTACTAGTGCATGACACGCACTAGACAGGAAGGGTTAGCTGAATTCGATCCAGAAATTGAAAGGACCCTTCGCTTGTTGCAAAAGGCCAACAAAGGAAAATCAAGAGAAGAGGTTGTTATTTGCGAACCAGCCATAGAGATTGAAGGAGAGATGGTAGAAGGAAATCGCACCCTCTTGGATTATGCTTGTCCAAACATTGATGGGGTGACATCCAGCATTTGCAAGCCTACCATTCATGCCAATAATTTTGAAATAAAACCTGCAATAATTCAAATGATCCAAACTAGTATTCAGTTTAGTCGGTTACCAAGTGATGACCCTAATGCACACATCGCTAACTTCCTTGAAATATGTGATACATTTAAACACAACGGAATTAGTGATGATGCAATTAGGCTAAGATTAGTTCCTTTTTCATTGCGTGATAGAGCTAAAGATAGGCTCAACTCACTCCCTACAGGAAGCATCACTACTTGGAATGATTTAACCCAAAAATTTTTGGCTAAATATTTCCCATCGTCCAAAACAGCAAAATTAATTAATGATATTATCACTTTTGCTCAATTTGAGAGGGAGTCTCTATATGAAGCATGGGAAAGATTCAAGGAGATGCTTAGGAGGTGTCCTCACCATGGGATACCAATTTGGCGACAAATACAAACCTTTTATAATGGCATTACCCCCTCTAATCGGTTCATTATTGATGCAGTCGCAGGTGGTACAATCATGAGAAAAACTCCAGAGGAAGCATATGACTTAGTGGAGGCGATGGCATCAAACAGCTACTAGTGGAACAATGATCGAACCAATCAGAGGGGAGTACACCATATTGATTCCTTTGCATCCTTATCTGCGCAAAAAGATAATTTAAATAAAAGACGAGATAATTTTAGTATTGCAGCCATGAATACACTATCTAGCATCTCATGCGATTTATGTAGTCAAATATGACATATTAATTCTGATTGTCAATTAAATAGTCCTTTTATTTCCCATGAGAATGCTAATTTTATCTCTCATGTTGGCAAGACAAATTACAACCCATATTCAAATACATACAACCCAGGGTGGAGGAGTCATCCCAACTTCCCTTGGAGCAACAATCATCAAAAGGCACCCATGGGATTCCAACCACAACTGCCCCCACAAGAGAAAAATAGCAATTTGGAGGAGATGATTTCTAAGTTCATCCACAATGCTGAAGCAAAATTCCAAAGCCATGAAATAGCAATTAAGAACTTAGAAGATCAAATGGGGCAAGTTGTGAGCATGTTATCAGAGATGAAAGAAGGAAGGCTGCCCAACAACATAGAAGAAAATCCCAGAGAACATGTGAACACCATAGCTGTAAGAAGCGGGAAGGCAGTTGGCGAAATCCAAAAAGAAGACAAGAAAGTTGATGTGGCCAATCTGCAAAAGGAAGATGAGGGAAGTACACCTAAACTGAATTTACATGAAATTAAACTCCCTATCCCCTACCCTGGAAGAATTTTGAAAGCTAACTTAGATAGACAATTTGAGAAATTTTTAGAAGTTTTCAAAAAAATACACATTAATCTCCCCCTTCTTGATGTATTGTCACAGATGCCAAAATATGCCAAATTCTTGAAGAAGGTGATGTCAAATAAAAAGAAATGGGAGGAATGTGAGATGGTAATTTGAACGAAGAATGCTCAGCCATCCTCCAAAATAAATTGCCCCCAAAGCTTTAGGATCCAGGGAGTTTTTCTATACCTTGCACCATAGGGAGAACTGAATTTGAAAAAGCTTTATGTGATCTTGGTGCTAGTATAAATTTAATGCCCTACTCTATTTTTAAAAGGCTGGGATTGCATGAACTAACATCTACCACTATTACCCTATAGTTGGCCGATCGAAGCATTAAATACCCTAGGGGAATAGTGGAAGATGTCTTAGTTAAAGTAGGGAATTTCATCATCCCTGTTGATTTCATTGTGTTGGATATGGAGGAGGATAGATCGATGCCATTAATTTTAGGGAGACCCTTTCTTGCTACTAGTGATGCTTTAATTGATGTGCGAAAATGTCTACTTACCCTTAGAATCAATGGTGAAGAAGTGGTGTTCAATGTATTTAAAACCATGGAACATCCCAATACAATTGAACATAAAATTTATGCAATCAATAGCATTGATTTTGGTGCAGCTGAAATTAACACATCTAAATTAGATGACCCCTTTGAAAGCTACATTATTAATTCATGTAAAAACATGTAGGTCATGGAGGAAGAGGTAAAGAAGGCGATGAACTATTTAGAGGATGGCCAAGAAGGGTTCAAGCCAAGACAAAGTAATGCTCATTATATTCCTAATGAGAAACCATTACCCTCTGTTTTGCAGGCCCCTATTCCAGATCTAAACCCGCCCATGATGGATGAAAGGGGAGCACACCGAAAGCTGCAACCAAGAGAGTTAGAGAATCCGATTCATGATAGGGAAGTTTGTTTTTTTTTTTCCTTTTGTTTTTAGGTCATGCTAACAAAAAAAAATTAAAAATTATTTTTTTTCTTTTGTTACTTATGATTGTGTTTTTTTTTTCCTTTCTTAAGACCTTAATCATAGATAGCAGGGAAGTCCTCTTAAATTTCTCTCCTTGTTCTTGCTATGCATATTCCATACATTGAGGACAATGTAGATCTTAAGTGTGGGGGAGGAGTAAGCGGTTGATAAATTTTTTGAATTCTAGCATACTTTGATCAGCACTTTTTAACATTTTCTTTTGAAATTTCTGCTCCTTAGAGACTTGTTTTTGAATGATTGCAAACCACCTTGAATCATGCTCCTAGGGAGGATAGACAAGAAAGGATGTAGGCAAATCTAGCTGAAATTTCTGGTTAGGGAAGGCATCTCAGTAGTTTGAATGATCAACGGGTAAGATGCAATATAGAGTTGACCCTTGTGAGCATTTGGTTTCTACAAACAAATAGGGGTTGATTATTCTAGAACTTGTCTTGTTAGGCATGTTGAGACCACGATAATGAGTTCATGTATTGGAACGTGTTATCCAAAAAAAAATAATAATAAAAAAATAAAAATAAACTCGAGTGAGATGGAGCATAAAATGCACTCACACTGAGAGAAAAAGGAGTTAGTGTGAGATGGAGCATAAATTGCACTCATCCCTAGATCCCAAACCCTAATTCACCTTTTGATGCATTGCACTCATGATAAGTGGTGGAGATGTGATACATAAGCATGCTTAGGGTAATAACATTCCTTGTTTCATTCTGAAGAATCATGAGAGGGTATTTTTTGAATCTTGCCACATGTGATTATGAAAACAAAAAGGGCTTACTCTAGCCCAAAACTATTCATGCAAAGAGATGCCTGCTTCCCTTGATTGTCGGTCTCACTTGGAGAAATGAGGTTGGCGATTTAAGATTATTCTTGGACAAGTTAAAAAGGAAAAGAAATGGACGAAGGGAAAAAGCATGGATACTGATCAAGGCTTGCAGGAGGACAACTACCCTATTGAGAGAAATTCAAAACAAATCTTTTAGTTTCTTCTTGTTTTAAGTTTGTTTTGAGTTTTGTCTTGCCCGAGGACGAGCAAGAGTTTAAGTGTGGGGGATTTGATGAGAGTAGAATTTATCATATTTTTATCCCCAATTATTCTGTCTTTTATACTAAATTAGCATCTAATTGGACTCATATCATTTATATTTTGGTCCAGGGTATGAAAGAAGGCATCAAGAGCAAAGAAAGACAAATCGGATGATTTTTCATAGTTTCAACATTGTTCAGTGATTTGAGTCTAACTCGCGTCTCTGAACTCCAAATGGGCTGATTCAAGATCCATTGGAAAGATAAGAGAAAAATCCACAACTTTTATGTTTTGGACTTTTGCAGATTCGGCCTGCATCAAAGTCTAATCCGGGCCCAATTTTGGGGCAACTTCATAGGAAGACCCAATCCGTAGTTGAAGCCCAACTCGCAGAAAAGTCTGGCTGAAGCCCAATTCGCAGAGGAAGTCTATTACGAATCCAATAACAAGAAACTAAGAAGAATCCTTCTAGATCTAAATTCTTGATATAATCTTAGAGTGAAAAAGGGATTGAGTTCAAGAGATAAAGAGATAAGGTTAGAATTAGAATAGGACTTTCTATTCTTGTAAGATAAACTTCAAGAGGAAGTAAGAGACCACCCCCTCCCCTTTAATCTATATAAAGGAGGGGGCAGACCAGCTTTAGGTATCACTTGATCACTGAATTATTCAATCATTCAACTTCTGATTTGAATCAAGAAGCAAGGAGCAATCAGTCAAGAAGGGTTCAAGAAAGGTTCAAGAATTCAAGAAACTTCAAGAAGAGGAGATCTCAGCACCATGGGCAAATTCAAGAGTTCTTTTTTCCCCTTTATTTGTTTTAATTATTCCATCATGAACTAATTTGTTTTTGCTAGGGCTATGGAAAGCCTAACCATGTTAATGGATATATTTTTATTTTCTTGATTTATCCAAGATTGTGATTTCCATATAGTCTATGAATTATTGTGCTTAATGCAATTAAGAGTTTGGCCGCCTCTTAATTGGTTTGGATTATGTGAATGAATAGAGAGAGGAATTCACATAATTGACAGAATAATTCATAGTGTAAATTGAATGGTATATAGAGATATATATACATGATTCATCTGAATTTAATGGTTTTTTTAGACTTAATGCACTTCCATCTTGAGAGCTCTACTCGAGAGATCGAAGGATTACCTGATGGGAGTAGGTTTAGTATATTTCGAGAAAGAATATTAAATAAATTTGTGAAAACCTCAGCTTATGGGAATAACAATTAGTCTTGGGTAATTGGATCCATCAATATTCATTATATTGGTTAGGTGGACCAAAAGTCCTAGCAATTTCATCATTGCATATTCGGTTAGTGATCACATTTGTTTCCATTTTCTTTTTGTTCCAGTTTTTATTTTCAGTAGTTCTTGTTTCCTTAAATCTAAATCTCGACTGTCCAAATAATTAGGGAAGATTGTGATTCTAATACTTACTTTGTTAAATCCCCGTGGGAACGATATTATTATACTACTTGATAAGTAGTGCACTTGCTAGAGTTATATATTTATAGTTATCATTAAGAATAGGATTAAGTTGAGTTTGGGTTATTTTCCTATATAGTTTTGTTGTGTCTATTGACAATCAAGACACCAAACGAATTTAGAAACTAACCACGCAATCAGGAATTTAATTTATTATTTTCTCTATTCTTATTGTTTCCCTTTTTACTTTTATTGGTTGGTTGTAATCTCTTTCCTCCTTGTCTTTTATATTTTTTGAACTAGTGAAGCCTTGGTAATCCTCCTTTTTAAGTTTTGGAGATTACCAATATGGAGTAGGTTAAATTAGCAATAACTGAACTATCTTTGTCTCTTGTTTCTTTTTCTATCTTTCTGATTATGCGAAAACATGGCATTAGAGTAAGAATATCATTGATCTCTCAGTCTTATTTGTTCAATGTGGCTTTTGCTGTTGTATTCCAAGCTTTCGTGGTTCCCGATGTTCCTATATGTGATGTTGTTCTATTCTATTTTATTTAAGGTATGTTATTTATAGCTCCCAAGAGCTTGTTAGGGTTGAACAAAGTGCCAATCAAACTTTTACTAAATATTTGGGTTACATGAAGAAGAGATGGGAAGAACTACGTACATCAATATCATCCTCCTACAAATGACATTAAGGCTATGTTTGGTCTAAAGGAAAAAGTAGGGAAAGGAAGGGAAAGGTCGGGAAACCTTTACAAACCTTGTATGGGTTTCCCTACCTTTCCCTTCCTTTCCCTACTTTTTCCTTCAAAGCAAACACAACCTAAAGTTTTGCTTCAAGAGGAGAAACAAGATTGTGTATTTCAGATTTTAGCAAGTCTCAAACCTAAGTTTGAAGACTTAAGAAGACAGGTTCTTGCTAATCCAACTCTTCCCTCTCTTGCTAGTGTTTGTTTAACCATTCAAAGGGAAGAAATTAAAAAGAAGGTTATAATTATTAAATTCAAGACAGGGGGAGAAATGATTGAAACCAGTACACTTATCACCAAGAATGTAATAAGTAACAATGATAGAATAGGTTCAAAATCCACTAGAGGTCGTGGATGAGATCATGGATCCTGTTCTCAATTCACTATGATCATTGCGATTTGGTCATACCAAAGATAGGTGCTAGGTCTTATACCCTCATTTATGCCCCACTAAGAATAAGAACATTGAAGACAAAATAGCTGCTCAAGCTAGTCCGTCAGGCTTGCAAGTCTTCTTGGAGAAGATTTCTGGTTAACTTCAACAATTGATACAATCTAGTAATTTACCTTCCACAAAGATCCCTCCACTTCTTTTGCTCGTGGCTTTAGTAACTCTCTTGCTCTTTTATCTATTTCTAAACCTATATGGATTGTTGATTTTGGTGCTATGGATCATTTGTGTTCTACTTATCATGGTTCTTTTGGTATTCATGTACTAGTTCATGGAGTTAGAAAACCCCATATTTTCTCATCCATTGCTTGTGTTTTATTTGTTTCCTCACTCTCATCCAATTTACTATATGTCATAAGATCACACAAGAATTAAATTGTAAGGTTATTTTTCCCCACATAATGCAACATTCTAGGACATGCTGAATTAGTTCATTCCAATGTTGAATTAAATTGCAATGTTATTTATTTTTCTTCAGATAAGATCACATGTTTCTGTTAAAACATTTGAATGAGTTCATTCTGATGTGTGGGGACATGCTCCTGTTGGTTCAAGAGATGATTGATATCAAAGTAGGTTCACCTAAACAAAAGCTTAATAACTTGGTATATAATGGCCACCAACCCATGGTCCCCTACTCTGAATGTTAGTCTATTTCCAGACCTCCATTTTTTAGTGGAGTTGATTATGATTACTAGAAAGCCAAGATGGAGAGTCTATCTCTTTTCCCTAGAATACGATCTCTAGAATATCATTGAGACTAGACCCTATAAACCTACAAAGAAAGTAGGGGAGATAGTTGTTGAGAAAGACTCCTCAAAATGGACCAAGGAAAATAAGAAAGTATCTCTAAATGCTAGGGCTATTTACTGTTTATACTATGTTCTAGATAGGAATGATTTCAATAGAAACTCAACTTGTAAAATAACCCAAAAGGTTTGGAGAACATTAGAAATAACCTATGAGGAAACCAAATTGGTTAAAGAGTCCAAGATAAGTATGTTAGTGCATGCTTATATGCTACTCAAGATGAAACCTCATGAGAGCATCACTCAATGATCACAAGGTCCATAGACATTGTGATTAGTGAAAAAGAAAAGTTCCACAAGCTCATTCATACTTTTAAAAATATTATAAATAACCAATTAATTGTGGCTTAGTTGGTGATATTTAACTCATTGTAGTAGAGACCTAGGATCAAATGCGATATTTATATTGCCCCATGCTTTATGTAAATGAACAAAAAATATGATGTTTATATTGCCTAGCTTATCTATATCTATTTATTAAAATGGAATGTGCCAAGCTGGCACTTTCTTGCTTTATGGTTTATTCTCAAAGGCACTTATCTTTTTTATGTTTTTTTTTGAATTTTTTAATTTAAATATTGAATGAAATAACTCAAGTGACCAATCACCTTTAAGACTTTTAACACTCCTCATTAACTCACTATTAATTCTCTCTCTCTCTCTCTCTCTCTCCTCTTTCCCATTAACTCTTTTAATAATATCTCCTCATTAATTATACTATTACTCCAATAACTCACCCCACTAAATCTCTCTCATCTCCATTATTCCATTAAATTGCATAAAAATTCATTAACTTTATCTATATCTATATCCATTTTAATTTAACTATAATTTTATATATATTAGATATATTTGCATTGAATGTAATTATTAGTAATGATTAATTATACTGAAATTAAGACATTCAATGATATATTATTGTGCTAAATAATTTATTTCCATTTAAAATTATAATCCATTAATATTCCATTTGAAAATAATAAAAATTAATTAACCATAATAAAAATAACATAGTAAGTTACTTAAATAAAATAAAAAATAATTATTAAGTATTTTTATTGATAAAAATATTTTTATTAATGTAATAAAAAAATTTAATTAATAAAAGGAATCAAATAAATTAAAAAATAATATCAATTTAAAATTAATACAAAATTATCCAACATTGATAGTTTTATAATTAAAATTTAATAATGGAAAACCAACTTAAGTTCCACTAAAAAAATTATATAAGAAAAACTTAATATACTTGATTAAATTTAACTTTTACTAATTTCAAAAATTAATAAAAAGTATTAATTTAAATACAGTTCAATTATTTTAAAATCAATTTAAGTTCCATTTAAAAATTAGGAAAATTATAAAAAACCCCTTGGGTTTTCTATTAATCCTATAAAACTCACTAGTATTTTGACCTTAACAAAAACCTCCCCTATTGCTTTGAGAAAAAGGGAAAATACCTTCCATTCGTTAGCATTCCAAATAAAAGATGTTGATGTAATGAATTAATCTTACTTCACTTCATCTTTTTTACCTTGCATTGTCCAAGAAGAGTAAGAAGAATCATTCTTTGAAAGTTGTCTAGCAAAATAAATTAGTGTAGGGTAAAGTTGAAACTTTAAATTGTATTTGATAATGCATTAACAATGATAAGGGTATTTTGGTAACTTCAGTGTCTTTGCTACTATAAGCCAAGGGAAAGGAGGTATTTGCACTGTTTTTTCAAAAATATAGGGCAGGCCTTTCTTAGGTTCAAAACACTGAGGTGGTTTATAGAATTGTCATAAGAGGATTTTTTTTTTATAATTTTTCCTAAAAATAATACAAAAATAGTAGTAATCTAATAAAAACTAATAAAAAGTTATTTTTCAAAAAAAATAAGAATTATCATTAAGATACAATAAATAATAGAAATTTATCTAGAGTATTGAAAATTGGCCACTCTTACTAAAACACAACTTAGATTGTAATTGGATAAAATACACATAATAATACTTAAATTGAACTTAGATGGGCACCACTTAATTGGAAATGTCATAGTAATTCATCTTCAATTTTGCTCATAAATAAAGACCGTGCGTCCACGGGTCCTGACTTGTTGGGCTTAAATTGGTAGCTAAATTTAAACCTACTATGTGAAAGTTTACCTCAAACTCAGCCTATTGTTGGTTGAGCTTGGATGTTCGGGCCCATGTGCCCTCTTCTACAAGCAACATACTAAAACATACTAACATACAGTAAATGGCCCAACCAAACTGGGTTTTTGTCCTCTAGCTCATCATGAATGGGCCAAGCCTAAAATGAGCTCGCAATCTGAGTCTAAATTTAAATCTAAGCCCGGTAGCACAAAAATTAGATTAATATAAGCTCCAATTCACCGAACTGTTTGCTTCCTTGGTAAATAATGTGCTGTGATAATGAGCAAATGAAGGTCAGTCTTGACCCACTCTAATATAGTTTAAGGCAGTTGGTTAGGGACAAAGTATATATATAGCGGTTAATAGTTAAAAGATGATTTCATTCAAGCAGCTTATTACATACAATACAAACAGAAAGGCAATAACAGGAGTCACTTAAAAAAGAAAAACCATTTCCTACAATAAAATTCAAAATTAGAACATACAGTAATAGATAATAAGGGATAGCTAGGGAACTTTGGAGGTTTATCCAAACAACCAATTTGGAGATTCTTTGAGCCAAATGAGAGGAATCACTCAGCTGTTTAATTGGGTGTTTAGCAGTGCCGATCATTAAGAATACCAAGAAAAGTCCAAAAAGCCCCACCTTCTATGTCACATGCAAGAGATTTAGAGACAGGTAACAGGTCTGGCATTTAGAAAAGACACCATCAGACCTAGATAAGCAAACCTATGGTAGAGGGGATCAGACCCTCTTCCCCATTGGAAATCCCTTTCCCTGCATCTTCCTAGATAAGATAAAATTGAAGTCACTAATTAGAACTTTGTCTAGTACTTGGAGAAAAGCTGTGAGTCTAAAGCAACTTGTTTGATGAAATGTGCATAAAAACCATAGCATGGTACAGTAAAGTATAGGTTGGCAACTTGATCATTTCGGTAATGATGAGACAAATTATCCGATCCTTCTCTTGACAAGAGTGTTGACAAACCATTATTAAGTAGTTTGAGCTTTTGTTGTTTCTTTTCCCTTAGGCTATATGTTTGGTTTGAAGGAAAAGGTGGGGAAAAGAAAGCAAAGGTAGGGAAATCCATACAAGTTTGTAAAGGTTTCCCTACCTTTCCTTTCCTTTCCCTATTTTTTCCATCAAACCAAACACTGTTTTGAATGGTTTTATTTCAATTAATGCTTCCCTTTCAACAACTTGAATGGGGTTTGCCTTACCATTTAAAATTCCTACAATTAATGCTCTACTACCCTAAAGAAGATCAATGCAAGACATTCACTTCTATTGGAACTTGAATAGTTTGTCACATTGTTTTCATCTACTTAACTCATTAAGACTTAGACCCTCCAGACTGAACAGAATATAATTGTTGAGAACACAAAGGAGTAGCATCCAAATTCTATCTGGAATTCCTTTAATTACGAGTTAAACGTTATCCAATCAAGGTGCATTTGCTCTCTATTCAGAACCAACCCTCACCAAACTGCAATAAGAATTCACCAATTGCTCCCACCACAACGAATCTTCAAAGCCATAGCAACATTCATTAAATTCTCCTTCCTGCAGCACCCTAGCCTTAATCATGTTAGAGGACAAATGATGATAAGGAATGCCTCTTCAACGTCAGTCACTGGTGAACAACAAAGGCATCGGCATGGATGTATTCGCCATAAGGTTTATTCCATTTGAGTTTTGAACCACATATTACATTCTTTTGGTGTAGTCGTTTTGCCTGTGCATGTTTGGACGTGGTGTTTCCTACACCATAGGAATCAATATGTGGTTTAAGCTTTTTGATATTCTATTACAACTCTGTCCTTTTGGTCATCTACTTTTTATCCCCATTAAATGTATCCATACAGTTCTTGGACATGAAAATCTTTGCAAGCAACATGTGGTATGTCTGAAGAGACTGCAACATAATGTAAAATGACTACAGTCATCAATCAAATGCCGAAAAGTTTGCATTGAAAGGAGACTGCTATCCAAGTATTTCAGTGAACCAACTGCACAAGAAGATTGAGAACTAGGACCAGAAGGATGAAATTAAAAGTAGTTGAGGAGTTGCTTCATGATAGCATACTTTTTACGACATCTGAACTTGTGTGAGGCCATAATGTAAAAAAAAAAAAAAAAGAAAAAATGAGGAGCAAGCACGTAACTATTTATGAGTTTAGCACAATATCAACTTGATCCATCATCCACTCTCAAGAGAAAAACCTTAGATTCCATATTTGGTGGCCAAAATGTGGTAGCACAGCAGGGAATAGCATGTTCTGGTTCATCTTATTTGGAACTAGCAAGCCATTATTGAGATTGAGGAGAAATGTATGTGGGGAGCAAGTAGACTTGAGGTTTCATGTACAATGTGAAATTTTAACCGTGGAATAGTAACTATCTAAACCACTTAAATACTTAGGAGTTCAGCTTCAGGTGTGTATTTGGATAAGGGCGTATGATGGGATTCAGATACAACATTTTAGATATATAGATCAAGTGCTTAACACACCAAAATATTAAGCTGATGGTGAGGGCGTAACTTTATTTCTTTATTGCGGATGGGGATGTTACATTGTCCCAGTATTATTCCCACAATAAAGAAACAAAGTTGTATTCTAACCATCAACTAGCTTTTGGCATAGTGATAAACACTTGGTGGATCTGTGTATGAGTGAGAAGAGGGGCGGGGGGGACGAAGAAGAAGAAAACTTGAAAAACGCCCATCTTATCTAAGGGAAAAAGGAAAAGAACCAAAGAAGACACCAAGGCTCTCTGTCTAATTCTAACTAAATTTGACAAATATATTGTCCAATGTAATCAATATGGATTATAATATACCATCATTTACTATCATTACAAAGCAGAAAATCGAATCAAATGAATTAACTCATCATGATGTACTGAGATGAAAAATCTAATTTGGTTCAAACATGGCAGGAACAATTTTCAAGAATGCCGGATAATCACAGTGCTCTAACATCATGGAGTTTCATGGCAGTGGATTTAAACCTACCCAGATAACCCATACAAGAAAGAAAATATCTTTGCTTTTTGAGAGGAAAAGTTAAACAGCTTGGAGGCTTTAGCTTGGATACTTGTGATTGATGTGCTGTTACCTCCGATGTAGTATTATAACTTAGAAAATCTCCATGCCCATGTTGCTGTCACCATCACCACATATCCTACACACCCGCAATGCACGGGTGTGTGCAGTTTGGCGTTTCCTTCTGATCTCATGTCAACACCAAGCTTTGTCTATTTTCACTTCACAATAATTCAAAACCATCTCAATTTCCTCCACCAAAATTAGCAGAGAAATTAGCAATAACCCATATCCATGGAAATTGTTTCAAATGGAAAGAAATTCAATTGTATTCTCTCCCTATCAATCTCCCCATCTACATTGGATTTGATTTTGTTGTTGCTTTCTACGGAGACTAGAATGAAAAATTAAAGCCAGAATCACGGTTCAGGATGATTATAAAAACCCCGAATGCGCCAAGAAAGGAAAAGGATGCATGAACCTTGTATTGGATTTCTTATTATATGATGCCAATAGCTTTTGTTTTCCTGCCAGCTGTGTTAAAGCTGTTTCTTTTAGTATCTTCATGAAAAGAAACAAACCAAGTTTTTCTTTTCATATTTTCTGGACCAGTTCAATCGCAGCTGTAAACAATGAAACAATGGATGGGCACAGAAGCAAAACAATAAATAAACAATAGAAAAGAAGAGAAACCCAAATGGGAATGTCTTTCCATCATAAAAGGTTAAAGCCAAAAGCATGAGAAAATGGGCCTGTAAACTTTGTATGAGTTAAAATGGAAAATGAGAAGAAAGAAGGAAACAGAAGCTAGGCTTGACATATATATAGTTCATCTGTACATGCCTGACTTATATATTCTTCTATTCTTCTCCATCTTGTCTAGCTAATTAATATGGAAGAAGAAAATAAAATCAAAAACAGAAAGAGAAATTAAAGACCTTATTGGCTTTTCAAGCGCTCTGAGGCATCAGCAAGACATCTCATTACATCAACTTGAGCCCTGAGAGAGATAATATAATCAAGAGTCTCCTCTATCAAAGAGAATTCGTCCATGGACTCTCCCCCAGGTACAAGACCTTTCAGCAGTTGTGTTCTTTTCTTCACCATCCGTTTAGCGATGGAGCTCGCTTGCACTGGTTTGGGTGCACTTCTTCTAATCCTACGCAGGCTGCTGCAGCTCCTTCTCAAGATCCTCTTGCTTGTGAACGTCTTGTTACATGAGGAAAATCCGACTGATGATGCCTTCACTAGCCTCTCACACTCACTGCCCAATATCTTCTGAACAAGGATCTTGCTCTCGTCTTGTTTCGATGCATTAACGATCACTGCGCGACTCCAACATGTCCTTCCATCTCTGGCAGAAGCCATGGCGAGGTCTGCCGACAGCTTGATGGCTTTCTTTCTCTCCGAGATGCTCATGTCCTTGGCCATTGAACAACAGGATTGCAGACCCAAAACCCATTTTTTGAGGAGCTCTTGCTTGAAAGAACTAGGAGAAGCCATGGCTGTGGAAAGTTATGAAATAAACAATTCGAGAAATGAGTCCTAATTATTAAGCATGGAAAATAAGGAGTTCTGTACTTCTAAAGGATACATATATATGTTAAGAGTCTGGTTTACAGTTAACTGCTTTCTCATACAATATACAGTATAACATGAGGGCGAAGGTAAGTTAAAGGAAAGAGAACATAGAATTGAGTTTCATGAAAATCAGGACTTGACCTACGATTACGATCAACGATGCAGTATTTGAAGTGGATTTTGATCAGAAGGTGAAGTCTAATTGCAGGGAAGAAAGAACCGAGTTTAAAGAAATGAGGATTGCACAGAAGATCATAAAATCAATGAAAGTAGTTGAAAAACAAGGAACATGAATTCAGTTTGCCGGTGGAATCTGGTCTGGAACAATGTTCATGGCTAGCTTTGGTCAAGAGAGAAAATTCTACATACCTTTCTTGCTAAATCCTTTTTCAATCGAACGAGCGGATATAGAAATTAGAAAATCAGGAGATCATGAGTAAAGAAGTCGTAGAGAGTCAGAGACGATCAGTTTTAGAGATCCAACCTAAGTACATTAAAACAGGAGAGGAGAGGAGAGAGAGAGAGAGAGAGAGAGAGAGAGAGAGCGCACTGGGGGGAATATGTAGAAAGCCCATTTATTTGCACAAAGAAAGGAAGTGGTGGCCCCATGAGAGATAGACACACCACATGCATGCACATGGCTCACAAGGCCCACCACCCAAGCCCTAGATATTAAAATATTAGTTTTTATGGTAACAATAAAGCTCCCCTTGAAACCTCCTATAATTTATACACTCTCACAGTACTATACAAACCTAAGGGACTATCAAAATGGGACAGAGATGGTAGGCCCCAGATGATGATCAAAGGATGAGATGGGGGTTTTAGGGTGGTTCATTACATTTCTAAGTGTGTGTGGTTACATCATTTTTAGGACCCATTTGATAATGAGGAGAAAGAGAGGGGTGTGACTTGTGATTGGCAGGACCCAAGAAACATGGTGATGCCTTGTGGTGGATGGGCCCCACAAGGGAGGGGGAAATTTCTTTTTTTTCTAGTGCACTGATCTTGGCTGAATCAAATTCCCACATGGTGTCCACATGGAAGTCTTGAATCTGTGAACTATGGAGAGTCTCCACACAACTCCAAGTACAGATTTTCCCTCAATAATTGGACATTACTGGCTGGGAAGAATGCACGTCTAGTTTTGGGCAAATTTTTTTGACTGAGGTGTTACATACAATTGATCTCAGCCGTACGTTATTGGGTAAGGCTGATTATCTTATAGGGACCCACAATCTTCTCTGATGGACCGATGGATAATCTCTAGGAACTGTGTTGAAAATCTCGAGAAAAAAAAACTCCCAACCCAACTAACATGCATCCAGTGGCCGTGATGTACTGTTCCCTCTCTCTCTCTCACCTCACTCTACTTCGAATACTTTCACTTTCTCTTTCTTTTTCTCCTCCCAGCGCAACAAACACGCACATCCATCCACTTGATCGTGAGTCGGATGAACATGGGCAATTGTACTCCCCCATTTGGATATTCTATCAATCATGTACAAGACCTCTTGAACCAGGACCAGACTTTGATGATCCTGGTTTCTAGATTTTATCATCACTTATTGTGACTTCCACAATGCAAGAGAATAAGTGCTTTTCTTGAAAACCCAAGTTGGGTTTACTCTCTCTCATTGGAGAATTAAAACTAATCTACCTCATAATCAAAGTTTAGTCAATGTGATTAACAGACAAACCCTGACCCTCGATTCTCTATTAATCAAATTTAGCAAAGCACACTGCTTAAGATTAAGTCAATTTGAGGGGACATGTTTGGTATTAGGGGCCCAGATAAATTGGGATTAAGGCTGAGATGATGAGTTAAATTGAATTGGGTTGATTGTTGAATTGAGCCACTGCAGTTTAGGAGTGTACTAGGTGTCACCAGTCACATGGACTCAAGTGACTGAACCCACAAGTTGAATGGGTTATGGCAGGCAGGCAGGCAGGCAGGACCAAGTGAGCAAGTAAGCTGAGGAGGAGTGTCAAACTGTCAACGCCCGTGATTTGCGCTCACCCTTGCACTCAACTTGTTCGTACTCAGTGTTGGGAGCTTATGAGATGAAAATGTGGTTAACTCCTCCCACTCCGCACTTTTTGCACACTGTGGTGGGACCCACCAGTTGTTTGTATGTATGTGTTTCATTTATCTGGCAATGGCCGTCACCACACGCACACACACATGAACACTGTAGAGTACACATGTGAACACATGGATGGGCTCCCACCTTGCCCCAACAAAGCTCAACAGTCATACAAGCTTCAATGATGAGGGCATCCCAAAAAAAAAACCTCTTTTCTTTATGAGCCCTAAGGAGAAGAATAGCCCATTTTGTCAAAAACAGCAAACCCTTGTGAAGAGATTGCTTAAGAAATAATCATGTATTATCAAGCCTCATCACTGCCCACATGGGTCCATCAACCCATGAATCAGACCAATTGGACGGTCATGATCGCATGATCTAGAATGAAAACATTACTTGCTTCTTATTTATTTTAGCTAATAACAGAAAATAATGACCCCAATGTTGTGAAAGGGGGGATAGCTTTGTCCTTGATTGTTTTCTTTTGTGCACTAGCTTTACAGCCAAAAGTCCATTAGGATCCATTTAATTAGTAATATAGCTGCCCTTAAAACATGGGTGGTTGGTCGCTTCTTTGGTACTCTAGGGACCCCCTCCCCCTCTTTCTTACTCAAGCAACTTCAATTCGTCTTTGATTAAGTTATTAAGACGACCAAATGAACATCAGAAACGGTGCTTGATCCTCACTTTCACACCACTATATATAACGGTTTATAACGGCGCTTACAGCGACAATCACTTTCTAAACAAGGGTGGTTAGCTAATTAAGATTTAAGATGCTGCAAATAACAAGATAATGACGGTTATGAAGGTATAATTAGGGCTATTATATTACATTATATAATGCAACGGCTTGTCCTTTTATACCGTTATAATGCCGTGACCGCCGTCTCCAACTGCTTCAGTGGCTAGTTTTCAAACCAGGATCTTTGATGTGAGATATGAATCCTATATTTATTTGTTTCTTTGCAATATAGTGAAAGAATATATGGTGCGTGTCTTGTTTCATGTGTTAAGATTCTAGTTTTATGGTTTAATTAATTAATTAATTGCAAAGAAACCAAAGATTGGCTTGGCACGTGGCACCCCATGATTAACCCCTGTTTGGAGCATCAGGACCCACCACTCGGAAGGTCTAACCTGTAGGTCATTTGAGTCAAAAAAACAGCAAGAGTTAGAGGATTTACTAAATTTTAATTGGATGGTGAAGGAAACTGTGTCTAAAATTCTAAAAAAGAAAGAGCTATCATTAAAAAAAAATGAAAATTTGAATTAGCTAAGTAATGCCCAAACAGGTAACTAAAAATCATCAAACTATGCAATTTTTTGAATGGTGAGTGTTTCATTTGGGACCCACTAAATGACGGGTCGTAAAGCTTGAAACATGGGACTGTTGGAATATGAAGGTCCTAAATGTAACAAACAACAAGCTTAAAAGGATTAACATTCATTGATCAGTGTGAATACATATAAGAAGTGAAGAAGTATTACATTGCGTTGGCTTGACTTGTAGTGACTCACTAAGGATGTCTTTGGTTGCAGTGAAATTTTATTTGAGTACAAATGCACGAAAGTGTAAATTAAAAATTGCAAATTCTCGATTAATTTTGTTTTGGGTTTTACTTTATTTTACTTCATGTCTTAATAATTTATACTCAAATCATTTGCACTGTCGTAGTTTGGATCAATACAAATTTGTTTGCATTGCAACTAAAAGCAACTTAACGCTCAGTTTGGAAGGAGTACAAATGCAAATATGTAGAATGCAAAACCTTGTATTATGTATTATTTATTCAATCGAGTACCAGATTGACCTCATTCCTGATGCACCTCTCCCCAACCAACCCCACTATAGGCTAAGCTTCAAGAAGCAATGTGAATTGCAACACCAAATCCAAGAGCTCCTCAAAATGGGCCACATTCAACACAACCTCAGTCCCTGTGCTATACTGCCCCTATTTGTTCCCAAGAAAGATATATGGTTCGTAGTGAATGTGTGTTGATAGTTGTGGCATTAACAAATCACTGTTAAGTACCGTTTGTCAATTCCTCACCTAGGGGAGATGTTAGACAAGCTGAGCCAAGCAATGATCTTCTCCAAACTTGACTTGAAGAATGGTTACAATCAAATCTGCATTAGTCACGGAAATGAATGGAAGACCACTTACATAACAAAAGAAGGCTTGTATGAATGGGTAGTTATACATGTTTGTCCCTCCAATGCACTCTTCACAATCATGTGAGTAATGGCATAGTTGTTACAACCATTCTTAGGGAAGTTTTTAGTAGTCTATTTTGATGATATATTGATGTAAAGTCGGAGAAGTATTGAACACATGCAACATCCGCATGAAGTCTTTAGGGTCTGTTTGGGTTGTAGACATGATCGGAATTAGAATTAGAATCAGAATCAGATTCTGATTGTTGTTGTTTGGTTCATTTGGAGTTGGAATTAGAATCAACTGAAAATTTTAAATTTTGTATAACTATTTATTATTTCATTATTACTTTAATAATATTATTATATTTATATTTTATTAATAATTTATTATTTTACTATATTATTTTCTTGATATTCTTTTTTTTATTATTTTAAAATTAATTTATAATTATTTTATAACTAACTAGTATTTTATTCTTACTTTTATTATATTTTATTGATAATTTATTATTTTATTCATATTCTATTATTTGTATTTATTATTTTAAAGTTAATTTATCATTATTTAATAATTAAATGTTAGTATTTTATTATTACTTTAATTATATTATGGTTTTATTTATATTTAAATATTACTATTATTATTATTATTATTATTCCTGTTTAATAAATAATATCATTGCTTTTTATTATTACTTTAATAATATTTTAGATTACATTTTCTTAATAAACTATGATATTTGATTATATTTTGTTATTATTTTCTTCTTCTTGTCAAACTCTAGAATGGGAATCGGAACCCCATTCCTACCTTGCTGGTTCTAGAATCCTTCTTAAGTTCTCCTTGATCAAATGATATATAAAATTATTAAATGCTTCTAGGTTTCAAGAGTTGACCCCTATCATGGTAGGAGTAAACTCTTGGTATGAAATATGAATTAAGTTTTGATGGATGCTAGAACTCAACCAATGAATTTTAGGAATTGGCTCATGAAACAGGGAGTAATCTTAAGGTTGTGTTATTTCCGAGGATAAGGAGTTGATCTCAGATTGCCAAGAGCCAACTCTTGGGTTATACAATTAATGTTTTGAGCCGAACTGTGAAAAGAGTATTAAATATGTATATCAGATCCATGAGAGATCGAATATGTTCCTTTAAATTTGTAATTTCAAAAAGTATATATAAAGGTGTGACCAGCTCTTGAGAAATCTGGTGGAGTGGTTGGTTTGGTCAATATCAAAGAACTTGGAGAAATCGACTGAAAATTCTTAAGGTTCAGTTTGGAAGGAATACAAATGCAAATATGTAGAGTGTAAAACCTTATGTTTTTGACTGGTAAGTTAAAGAGTGGTGCAAACGATGAGGGAAGCTAGCTAGGACCTAGGAAGGCTAATTCTGACGCATTTCAAGAGATGCCTCATGCAATAGAGACCAATGTGATGACTTATTCAGTAAGAGAAAGAAAGGTGGAGACTGAAGAGCAACATTCATATGGCAAATACGATGGGCCTATTCTCATTGGTGGAGAGAAATCTTTCAGGATTTGAAACAAAAGCCTATTTGTCAAGCATTGCCCAAGGATTCATTGTATGGGCTTCTTCATGAGGAATAAAGCAATGTGGGCCACCTTTATATAGACAGCATGGTCCAAGCATGCCGTAGAGGAAAAAGAGGAAGAGGGAAGATGACTTGGGAGTTGAACTGATTGGTGTGTGGTTGTTGGTGTCTTTATAGCGTTGGTTTCTCTGATGGCTATGCGGTTTAGTTTTCTGTGATTGGTTTTGGGTTTTATATTAGTGTATTTATAGACCAGTTCATGGGTTGAGTCGGTTCAAGCTTTGCATCTTTATCAGTAAAAAATGTCCAGGCCTAAGCCCAAGCCCAAGCCGACTATCGGTCCAGCCCCTATTTATTTATTAAATATAATTAATATATGTTTTTATTATATATAATAGTATCAAGCTGGGGGTTTACTTGAGAAAGTCCGAGCGTGGTCTGAAAAATAACGGGCCAGGCCGGAGAGGCCCAAATCTCCCAAAGGGCCATTTACGATACTAATAACCCCCTTCCCTAAAGTTGGTGATTGCAGGAACCGAATTTGGGTCTCTGCTAGAAAAAACCTGCTAATTAACTTACCAACTTAACCAATCATCATTTGGCGGGGTAGATTTGATTGATTCAATACAAAATATCTAGTAAATTCGAATTTGATAAGAATCCATTGGATTTTATAAAATGTGATTTAACTTTGATCCATTATGTCTTAACATATATCTTATTTGAATCATGTCTTTGGATTATAAATAGGCCTATATAGATCTATGAATATAACTAAAAATCTAGAACCTACTTGGCTACTTGTGTAGTTTTGTTAGCTAATAAGTGGCGATTTTAACAAATCAATTGGCACTCGGTGTCCCTTTGACTTAGTCTCATGAGTGATGATGTTCTAAAATCTAATTTCAAAACTAAAACAAATAGGGTGCCTAAGAGGAGGGGTGAGTAAATGCGTAGGTTTTAGTTGGAACCGAATGGAATTGATCTAAAATTGGCTTTGAACCGACCTTATCCTATCTGTTATAGGCTAAGGTCTGGTTTTAAATTCTTTGAACCGATCCCCACTTAGGTCGGTTCCATGGTCTAGGGGGTTACCCTACCCAAACCGATTTGATGAATTAATCTTGGTGGAACCAGGGTTTGGAATCGAGCTTGTCTTGAAATAAACCCCAAAATATTTTTAAGGGTGTGAATATTTAAACCCAAGCACTCATTGTTACAAAAGCCATGATCTCACTTTACTATTGAGTTACTTAGGTGGTTTGATCATTTTCTTACATTTTAATATTTGAATGTGTATAATAAATAATTTAAAAAATAATATTTTCAAAATTTAAATTATAATGACAAATTTTGAACCATATATTAATACATTATGATAATTTACATTTAAAATTACTCAATTTAATTAATAAAGATAATCTAAGTTTTAAACTATATATTGTCATTATTGAAAATCAAGTTTTTAAAGGACATGCTTCATTTTTTTTTAAGGGGGAGAGTAAAAAAAGAACATGTTCCACGAATAGACCCTAGAATTGACCTCAAAACCATCAAGACTATGACCAACCTTTTCCAAAAACTTGGAACTGACCCCTATAGGGTAGGTTGTAAGTTCTACCATAAAACCAAATCGAACCAAGAAAACCTAAATCTCTCTCCTACCTAAGTGAAAAATTAGACTTAATCACTTAGGGGAGAGAGAGAGAGAGAATTTTGCTTAAGGCCTCATTCGCTTTTCGGTAAGTTATTTATCCGGGTAAATGCAATTACTTGGGTAAGTTTTTCCTAGGAAGCACTTACTCGAATAAGTGCATTTACCCATGTTCTTTTATTTCTCAAGTAAATATGGTAATGACCATTTTAGTGATACAAATCCATTATTAAAAGGGGCATTTTTGTCCTATTCAAGTATTAGCAACTTTCCTCCTTGGTGGAAAAGTTATTTATCCACATAGGAGATAATAAACTTTCCTTGTTCCCCACATTAATCTGAAAAATGAACATGGAATTTTTAATCAATGAGATTACTTTACCCCCTCAAAATCCAAAAAAAAGAATGCCCCCTAAATGCCAAGTTGCAATGGGCAACAATGGGCCAACAGCGAACTATGAGCAAGGAGACCGTCTCTATATGAGCTTGCATGATGGGTTGTCTTGGGAAGTGGAATCACACCATTTTGGTGTGAAACAAGTGAAAAAGAAAAGGTAACTTGTTTAATAAATTATTAATTACTTAGTCAAATGTTAATAAAAATTTAGTTAAGTTAATTTATAAATAAATTAAAATAAATAATTGACAAGTATTTTAATTAATGAAAAACATTTATTAATTATAAAATGCCATTGAAAATAAAAACTAATAAACGTTAAAATACTAATTAATTTTAATAACTAATTAATATATTAGTTGATAATTAATTATAATTAATAACTAGTAATAAAATATTAAATGAGAAAATATTTTAATTAATTATTAATTATTCATAAATTAGCAAGAAAATATTAAGTAATTACATAATTTAGTAATTAATATTAATTAAAACATTATTTTATTATTAATTCATAATAAAACATTAACTAATAAAAATATTATTAATTATTTGCTTACTTAATTAATTAATTAATGAAAGAGTTAATTAATCAATAATTGTTGAAACTGAATTTTCCCACTATTCTCCCTCTTGCAACCAAACAACTGAAGGTGAAAAATTTTCCACTCATTACCCCGTTTTCCTCCCATCCCTTACCATTCCAAAATCTTTATTACATCATTTTATGTTCCACAATACATGATATGATCAACAGGTAAATTTTCACCCATGAAATTGTTAAATACTGATGTACCTTCTTCTCTGTCACACGACAAAGAATCAGAACAGAGAAAAGTAATGGAAAAGTGTCACAAAGATATCAAGAGATCATTTCCGTTTTTATTTCTTTCCCAATTCCATTGGCTAGAAATTAGGAAGAGAGGTGACAGTAATCCGATATAAGAGAGATGTATATATATACTTTAATCAAAGAATGATGACCATATGGGCACACTCTCACAGATAAATGTTGACAGTACGCCCATCAAAACATCACCATTAATAAACAAGTAGATGTGCATGTATCATCTATACCATTAATAAACAAGTGGATTCTTGGTCTTTGGAGAGAAGATTCAAAGACAAGAATCTGAACTCCCTCCTTTTATTTTGATGCAGTTTGGTGTGTATTTTTATGTGGTCTGTTAGTTATTTACAAGTTTGGCAGATTAGGATTCGGTTTTTTTTCATTTGGCTCATAGTAGATCTAACTGTCAAAAGTCGATGCATTGAAAAGACGTGAGAAGTCCAAAATGGGTGATTTTTTAAAAATTCTAAATAGAGTTGTTGCATTTTTTTTATTTGACTTCACGCAGAAAGACATATGAAAAGACACACTTTAACCAAACGGCTTCAGACGGCTGAGATCTTAATGCAAAAACCCAATACTTATTTTCACTACCAAAAGATCTTCCAAAAAAACTCCAATAAAGATGGCCTTCAATATATCACTAAAACTTATTATCTCTACTGCCAATAAAATACACTATACAATATTCAGATGCTTGTAGGGGTCGAGAGTGATTTTTACTCTCCAAATTCGGAAAATGTAAAATGATAAATTCCATTCTCCCTTCGGATTACTAATTTTACAACATGACCCAATGATAATATGCCCCATCATTCTTAATGTGGACGTTTGGGCACAACCGTAGAATGAATGTTCGCCCTCATTGGGCACAAAAGCAGGGGTACATGCAGCAAAGTTCCGAAGCGAGACTCTACAATGATTGGACGATAGACAAGTATTTCTTACCGATGGTGATTGGGCATAAATTACAAGAACCCTATCATGTCATCCTGCTCGTATCCATCTACTGCTAAAACGTGTCCTCCTTAGGTGAATGGACCACGATAGCAGTCTAGATGATCCAAGCCCGAAAGAGAACCCTTTATTTGTCTAGACCATCTGCAATTGACACTGCAACAAATTTTCTTTTCTATAGCTTGTGGTTGGATCAAGAAGAAATACAATGTGTTGTTTTGGGTTTGTAGTAAGCTTAGAAGCCATCTCCCTTTTGGGTTTTGACCATGGCCGATTCCTAATTTGTCACAGAGATCCAAAGTCTGAATGGAGTCACGGCCAGTCAGATCCATGGGAAGACTAGACTAACTCGTCTATCTTCTTACATCTTAATTGGAATATATAGAAGAAAATATGCTACAACGACGTTTGTGGACTATGGTGAGTCTTCTTATTAACATCACAATCAACCACATGTATCGTCACAGAACCCCTCTTTTTGTAGCAGCATGATGAGCACAACATCCCTTCTGGTCCTGTTGAACAATGGATTGACGGATGCCCCGCCATGTCTCTCTTTTTGCCTTCTTTGCTCTCTTCATCTTCTTCCCAGTCGTTTTCACCATTCTGAGGGCGATGGTGACTGCAATGCCAACTGCATCTGACTCCTCTCCTCAATCACCGGTGTCAAATTTCGTTTTCCGTTGACAAGTAATAAGCAAACTGGAATGAGAAAAAGAAGAAGAAACAAAAACAATAAGGTCCCTTGGTTTTTTAGGAAGTTACTTTTCCAGGTGCGGATACATGCATTTATCCATGCATGTTCTTTAATTTCTCAGGTAAATAAGAAAATGACCATTTCAGCCTTAAAGAGTTATTATTAAAAGGGGCAATTTTGTTCCATCCAAGTATTGACCACTTTCTCTTAATGGGAAAATTATTTATCCATATCAATTACCTGGATAAATGATACTTAGGGAAAATAAATTTTTCATGATGCTCTCATGAAAAAAGAACATGAATATCTTGTTCGGGAACCAAAATCTCATTGACAAATTTCCCCTCTCAAAATCCAAAGAAAAAGCATGGGAATAGTTTAATTCAAGTGAACCAAGAATACCCATAAGGCAGACCTGGTATTTTCCTTCTTTCTTGAGTAGATGTTGACATATCATTTTGTGGACTTTAGCTTAATTTTGCAATTGCATCTTACTTGCTAACTGGTTCAAATCAAACTTGCCAAGCTGAATTTGATCAGTTGGTTTAACCCACAAGTTTTATGCATTTTTAGGTTTAGTGGGCTCAAGGTGTGGCTTGAGTTCGGTTCGATATATAACAATTTATCAAACCCCATTTTCTTAAGAATGCATTGGAGTTAAATTAATGGATTTGCAAATATAATACCCAATTCCGGTATCATAAAAATAAACAAAATAGATTGGTCGTGTGCTCTCTCTGTGTAGGCTTTCTCTTCTTAATGGTTTTATTTACACTCCTAGATAATTTACAAATTAAATAGATAAAAGGAAATGTCATTGTAAACTAATTGTAATTAGAACAATAGAATAATATATAGTAGGGGACTAACTGATAAAGGCACAAGTGGCTGATTAAATAACTTATTGTTTTGTCTTTTAGTGAATATATATAATGTGGTAACACATATTTTGGCTGTAGTAGTAGTACTTAATTGAACAAGCCATGAAACCATCAGGGGGGGCAGGGGTTCTGACAGTTTGTATGATTTTGTTTTTACAAAACAAAAACAACCACCACATAAGTAAAACCATCTTCACTAAAAGACATTGCAGTAAGACACTCAGTTCAATCAATTCAATGTTATCAAAAAAGGTGTCAAGTCTGAGTGTCTGACCTTAGGATCATCAGCTTTAACAGCTTGAATATATAGGTTTAAATTAAGATGCCTCGGACTAGGTTTGATGGGGGAAGGAATATGAAATTATGAATCTAATTTCTGCTTCTAAGTCCTAACCCAAATCAAAAGATTAATTTTAAATGGCACCTTCGATTTGTAAAAGGATTAAAGTGTACTTGGTTTTTGTTTCTGCCATAACTCTAGCACAAGCGAAGTTGAACATATGATATACTGTTTTAGTTCAATTTAATTATTCAGTCACAAACCTGGTACCATTGAACTGTATCTGCAAGATAGTTTTCTCATTCAGACTACTATTGAACCTTCTGTACCACAGCCTCTCTACTATACAAATTAAATGGTCTGTCTTTAATTTGCTATCAGACCAAACTACCTGAATTTAACTAGTCTGTGTTTGGATAATGGTATGGTCATTCCACTTTTCTTTTGAAACGACAAAAGAAGTGACAAAATCTGTTACGATTTATAAATTGCACATGTTGGTTTCTCGTAGTTGAACAGCAATTCGGTTTTGATTATTCTACAAGCTCAAATTGAATCCCATCATTGTCCACAGACCAAATGGTTCCAATAATCTGATACAACGGTTTCTTGTCATCCATGATCCATTAGACAGGATTAGTAATAAATTCAGGTCAATTGGAGATAAGCGTATTATACCATTAATTTGGTCACCGGAGCTGAGGTGGAAGTCCAGAACTGCGGTTTCTGCAACCCAGTAGGGTAGTGCTTGGATCTTACTTACCATTTGGATCTTACTTACCATTCAAGGTAGGCAAAACCCTTTTGGTTGGAGGTTCAGACTACAATTCTAATAGTAATAAAAGAGAGATCAAACACAAGGAAAAACAGTTCAATAATCGATAATATCATAACCCAACATGATGTGTTGTTCCTCCAGTTTCTGGGTTTGATCGATTGAATTTGATGTTTAGACAGGTTGTGCAAATAATGGGACCTTATCGTAATCACTCAATTCCATTGTCTTCTTTCTTTTTCCACTTATCTATGGCTTCGAAAAAAATAAAAATCTGTTAAGAGTTTTGATATACCCAAAATTTCCTCTCTAACATAAAGAGAACGGTTGGAGGAGCCCTACAAACCATGAAACAATGTGTCTCACCAAATATAGAATAGCACCGAAAGCAATGGATGCTGAATATACTAGTTGATTCAGAATTTATAATTTGTGCTACAACAACTGAAACAAAAAGAAGCTCAACAAGCAACGGGCTATAAGCAAGTTCCTGCGTTTGATCTTAAGAACTTGGAAATAGAAAGAGTGCAATGTTTTAACAAACCCTATTTCCATTTCTCCTCTCTCTAGCTATCTGTCGATAGACTTTGATCAGTTTCTTAAAGGAAAGTTTGAGAAATTTCCATTAAATAATTACATCTGGTAAGACACGCAGCTAATGGATTAATAGACTCAAACTCCGAAGAAGTAGCAAATAAAAAGATCACATATTGTTAGAGACCATAGAGATTATGAAGACTGGTGAGAACGCTGACTTGAAACTCTAGAACAAGTATGTAATTAAGAGTTTCTCGGAACAAGGCATCTACGTCCAACTCCTTGCATCCGGGTACAATGCTCTCGAGCTTCTTGAGCTTCCTTTCTATGGGCGATCTTATGGTTTTCCTGCTCATCGGAAGAACCATCACCCTTCTCCTTCTTTCTTTGCACAACCACCTCTTTCTCCGATAGGAACACCACCGTCTTCTCATCGTTGACAGGCAGAGACGCACTTACAGAGAGAGAGAGAGAGAGAGAGAGAGTTTGGCGCTTTCACAGTTGATTAAAGGGAACTCATTTATAAGCAAAACTGCAAAATATCTCGCTTACCTTACGTAGAGGTAAGGTAGAACTTGAAACAGTTCCCATTGGTAAAAATAAAATAAATCAATCCATCAATCAATCAAGGACCAAAGATCACATGCACAAAAAGGCGAAGATCATGCTTGGAAAGCAAACACTTCTAGGCCTCTGATCTCCCGGTGATCAAAACCTTGCCCTACCTTTTAAAGAGTAACTCCGGTCTTTCACCTTTTCGTGAAATAATTAATAATAATAAGTGGTTATTTGGGTTGTCTTTATCTTGTAAGATACCCAAGTAGTGGAATAGGAGAAGCTAAAATAATGAAGTAATTCTCTTTCATTTTTCATTTTCACTTGTCATGAAAATGTTAAAGCCCATAACATTAAGCTTAGGTCAATTGGCTTCATTGGTACATTAAACACCAAGTACAAATCAAGCACATGTCTAGTCCTGACCTTCTGAGATTCACTTTGGTAACATTAGGGTTTTCCTCTACTTGTATTGTACTTACTCTCATCTGTGACTGTTTGTTTGAAAGGGTGAAATATAAATCGACATTTTGAGTCTTTTTCTGTGGTAGGATGCTCTCAAAAATGTCCAAGGACAGCCTAGCCGGATAGAGACTGAGGTCATATGACACAAGAGAGAAGGGGGGCCATTAGGCCTGTGGATTGCAGAGCAGTTGCAGAGAGAGAGAGAGAGATGAGAAGTAAAGGGCCAAAGGGTAGGGGGCCATGGTCATAAAACAAGAGTTTCTTTTGGAGGTTGGGGTCTTGAAAAGCATGTGAACGTCTTTATCTCTCCTGGGTTCCAATTTAATGCCACACACGTGCAGTATGTGATAGAGTCTTCTTGATTGATTGGTACTCTTCAATGCCTGAGTTCCTAATTTGAAGGGAACATGTGGACACCATTTTCTTCCTTATTGGACAAAATCCTTTCCCTTGTTTGTCGCATTACTATGGAAATGCTTGGAGGAGAATATTGCCCTGTACTCCCTGCTCAGATTGTTTGCATTTGCACACCAAAGCTTTTCTTTCTATCAAACCTCTTGACTCATCTCCCTCCACAAAATTAGATTATCCACTGAACACTTACAGTGTACTTTTGCCTTGGACACGTTGCAAGCTGTCTCTGATTATCAAATCTGTTTTCAATTTACAATTCTTTGCTTGATGGGTCCCTAGGTTTTATTGGGTGTAATCCAAATGACCAATCCCTTTGACCCATGTGTTCATCACCACATGTGGGGCTCCTGATCTGTGGGCTCAGCACCAAGCTAAACTATATAGAAGAGATTATTGATCTTAGTACAAATCAAGTAAGTTAAGAGTTGGGTATGGTTAGCCTGTGTGTCCTAGATGCACCTGCAACACCACAAAATAGTGTGGGATCAATGCATTCAAAGTCTTTGTTCTGATCAGTGACGTCTGAACTTGTTTTTATATATGGTACATCCATTTTGAAGCAGAGAAATACAGTATGACTATTTAACCATTTGACCTGGGGATTGTTTTGTGTGTGAAATTCAGAAGAAAAACTTTTCTCCACTGTCCAACTGATTAAAGTACAGTAGTAGGATCAAGTAGTCTTCATCTTTTCTTTAATGGGTAAGGTTCTCAGTCCTAACTTATTAGTTTACTAGTTCGGACAGTCAAACGCATCATTAACGCTTGAAACAAGTGATAGGTGGCATGAAGTTATGAGGGTTTTCAGAACCCGGCTTTTCAGCCACATATTTAAGATGAGGGATCCTTTTCATTTGGCCATGTGTTCACTTTGGAGTCCAGTCATCTCCAAACCCTATTTGGAACTTCTCAAAGTGATTTCCCCATTCAAGGCAAGATTAAAACCGGACCTGGCAGGTAACTGTTCTGGGTTCTGGTTTCCAGGTCCAATAGTACAATCATCCGGTCCAAATGAATGATCTATTCTGACAAAAATAAATAAAAGAAAAAAATAAAAAAAAAAAACGGCCAAAAATCATTATCCAGATCAAATTTTGAAAACACTGATTCAGAAAACTAGTTTTTAGATTGAAAAGAGCCTAAAAATGAGTTAATTTAAACAGTTGCAGAAGTTCTCGGATCAAATTTCTCCCGTGAATACAAAGGGTAGTTGTGAAGAACATGTGGACCCTTCAGGGAGACAAACCATGTTGCTACTTAGAAGTTGCCTTGATTGTTTTTGACTTGGGGAAAAATAGGCGATGCAAAAACCTTTCACATGGTTAGGGGGGCCCAAATGGCTCCAATTGTTCTCTTCATCTTCCATTTATGCGTCTAACTTGAGGCAAAAATTAATTCCTATGAGTCCAAAATAAGCCCTTTTTTGTGGGCCATTTGGAATTATAAATTGAGACCTTGGATGACTTGTAGTGCATGATATAAGAACTCCAATTCATGGTTGAGGGTGATTTGGGTTGGGGGGTAACCACATGGCCAGCCCTAGGGGCCTTAATTTGTGTAATTGATAGTAGAGAGAAGGGTGCCATTTACAATTCCCCTTACCTCAACACAGACCACCTTAGCCACATTGCCCTACTTTGTATTGGAGCTTTCCACGGTTCCACCTACTTACCAGCCATACATGTTTCAATTTTATAATTCCAAATATACCCACGTAAATTACTTGCTTTCCCATGAATAAGGTTGGTGTTGGAGGGAATAGGTGGGGCCATTTCATAATGACTTGCTTTCTGAAAAGGGTTTAGTATTAGATGATTAAAACTCTAAATCATTCCTAGAGAATTACACGTTAGAAGACACAATAAAAAGCATGCTTAATGGTGGGTGTCCATCGTTTAAATTTGAACATGTAAAGTATGTGGCAATTTAAAGGTAAATATGGCTATAGATCCATGTCCTTGCCCTGTAGATCAAAACCCAACACACTTCATATATAGTTTTCTTCCTCTATCGCTTCTTTTCGAGTTAAATATATATAATTTGAATAGTTAACTGATGTGGGCATACAATCATAATTTATTAGTTCTTACAATATTAGTTCGAATTGGGCCCCCAAATTCTTTGAACCCATGACAACCTATATATATATAACTAAGATAAAGCATATACACAGAATTCCTTTCTCTGCTCTTTGCTTTTGATATGGTATCAGATTGTTGATTGAGTTCTGCATCGATCGAATTCTACACTGCTGTAATGTCACCGTCGTCAGCCATGTTTGATATTGATCCGACATCACCCTATTACTTTCATCCATCCGACAATCCCGGCGTGATCTTGGTTCCATCTCCGCTTATAGGGGAGAATTACCTGACATGGTAAGGAGAGATGTGAATTGCATTAGAAGCCAGAAATCATTATAAAAAAAAAAATCATTTTTTTGGCAACCTTACCTAAACATCATCGAAAGCCACTCAAAATTCGTGGAAAATTTTCAACAACATAGGCCCAAATGTCACAATTATTTGTGTTGCAGAAACTTTCCACGGCGTTTACAAAACAATTGGCAATGTTTGACAGCTGCCACGAATCAAAGTGTTTTCGCAACGTTTGGCAATGTTTATAAACATCATCAAAAGTGACACTTCTGGCAACGTTTATAAACGTCACAAAAGTGATACATTTGGTGATGTTAATCAAACGTTGCCAAAACTCACTTTCGGTGACATTTGTTTGAAATGCCAGTATATTGTGAATTTTGCAATTTGCCCAATAAGGCTTTTATCAACCTATAAGCCCAATAAGACTTTTATCAACCTGTAATTTGAATTCACATTCATACACAATGCAAAATTTAAAAATAAACTTAAATATTAAACTTTCAATAATATTTAATCCCAACAATATTTTTTACAAGAAAATATTTGATTGTTGTATATTTAAAACCAAAAAAGGAAAGATATATACATCATCTAAAAGGGACTTTCTTCTTCCACTTCACATTCCCCCTCTCCCTCTCTCGACTTGTTTAACGTGCATGAAATGCTCCTTCCCTCTCTTGACTTGTTTGACATGCATGAGATGCTCCTTCTCTCTCTTGACTTGTTTTACGTGCATGAGATGCTCCTAATCCAAGTTGTTGGGTCTCCTAGAAAAGACAATGAAAATAAACTATTATTTTTATGCCAAAAATTATAAATACATGAAAAATAAAAATAAAGTTGAGATGGCTTACAGGGTTTGTTTGTGAAGCATCATGAGAGGTATAGAGATTGTTTTCCGGTCCACCTAAAGTAGGATTGTTTTCCGATCCATGGCTCTACACAAAATATATATTTTTTTAATTCAAACAATTACTTATGAACCGATAGTGTATTAACTGAATTTGAATAATTGTCTTCATACCAGCCAATAAAGCAGCTATCACTCAATCTCTAGCTTGTATTTATATGGCTAGTCTGGAACAAAATGATTAGTCCCATAGCCAGTAAAACAGTTATCAAATTCAGCTAATATTTTCTTTTTTTTATATAGATAAATTCAGTTAATGCTTTCTAGAATAGATAAAATCAAAAGTTAATCCTTTCACAAATTATTTGAGAAAGGATGAATTAATTAATTAAATTTTATCTATGCTTTCTCTAATTTCTATTTCTCTAGTTGTCTTCATACTAGCCTGTAATTTGCATAACAAATGCAAATTGGTTCATTCCAGAATGAACCAAATCTAATTATTTGGCCAGTATGAAGACAGTTTCTAAGTCCTTTCTAAGTCTCAAATCTGTCTTCAACTCAAATTAGTCCATTCTCTAGTTTCTAAGTCTCAAATTAGTCTCAAATCTGTCTTCAGTCCTTTCCAAGTCTCTAGTCTCAAATCTAACTATTTGAGACTTGGAACAATCCCTCAGCTGATTAATTAATAACCCAACCATATACAATGAATGACGTGGCAATCCGTGGATCCCCCAATTCTTGCTTCTTAAACCCATGACAGATTATATATATATATATATATATATATATATGCACGTATACAACTAAGATTAAGCATACATATAGAATTCCTTTCTCTGCACTTTATTTTTGATATGGTATTAGAGCGTTGGTCGAGTTCTGCTTAGATCAAACTCTACACCACTGTAATTCCATCGTCATCAACCATGTTTGATCTTGATCCGATGTTACCCTATTACACCCATCCATCTGACAATCCCAGTGCAGTCTTGGTTTCGTCTCCGCTTACAAGGGAGGATTACCCAACATGGAAGAGAGGGATGTGAATTGCATTAGAAGCCAAAAATTAATAAGTTTGGCTTTGTCGATGGAACAATATTAAAACCTAAAGAACCTCCAACAGAAGTAATAGCATGGATCAAATGCAATAGTATGGTCACTTCATGGATCTTTAATTCTCTCACACGAGAGTTCTATGAAAGTGTTGTATATGCATCTTCTACAAAGGAGATTTGGTTCGATCTTCAAGAAAGGTTTTCCCAAGGCCATAGTCCCCGACTATATCAACTAAAGTAGGATCTTTCCCTGTTACATAAAGGAACCATGTCAGTAACCTCCTAATTCACATGAATAAAGGGTCTTTGGGACAAAATTGCAATTCTTTCTGAAGTACTGAAGTGCTCTTGAGGATCTGCAAGAAAGTTGATTGCAAAAAGAGAGAAAGATAAAGTTCTACAGTTCTTGATGAGTGTTGCAGACACCTTCAACAATGTCCGATCTAGCATCCTTGCCACAGAGCCAATTCCAAATGTGTACCGTGCTTATGCCATGGTCATACAAGAAGAGTGCCACCAAGCTATAGTTTCTCAAAAGGCGCCAATAATTGACACTACTATTGCTTTCTCTGTGAATAAATCTGGTATTTGGAATAATGGAAAACTGACCAAACCTAAAACCAAATGTGAGTATTGTAAAAGAACAGGACATACTAGAGAGAGGGTGTTTTGAACTCCTCGGACATCCTAAAGGTTGGGGCAAAAGACGATCAACCAAGAATTCCAAGAATGAAAAATCAGCCCATGCAACTTATATGAAAGGTGAATCATCTGGATCGCAAGAAGTCTCACCTATATCTCTCACTATAGACCAATATAATTAGTTGTTGAGGCTACTAAATGATGATAACCGTAATAAATTGGCTACTTCAACCATGATTGGTAAGGATCCTTTCACTTCTTCAATAGATTCGAGCATTTAGATTTTGGAGAGCAGGGCTTTAGATCACATGACCCCTGATAGAACCTTGTTCATTCAGTGTGAAGCCTTAATAACTCCCTTCTCTGTTAGATTGCCAAATTATTGACTCCTATGTGCCACTCATATAGGAACAGTTACATTAAGACCAGATCTTGTAATTCAAAATGTCCTATATATGCCTAACTTTAAGTATAATCTCTTATCTATAAAAAAACTTACAGCATTGTTAAATTGTGTTGTTCTCTTTTCTTCCACATCCTATGTATTACAGGACCAATGCTTAAAGACGATTGGCAAGAAACATCTGTTTGATGGAGTCTACTGCTCCTAGTACCTCAATGGCAACTTCTACTACATCACATATAGACGGAGATGGATATACTTCATAGCACAATAGGTTCGGAAATGCTTCTACTTGTCAGTTGTCCTTATTGTTAAACAAGCATCTCACAGATGATAGTAATGGGGTTTGTGATACTTGCAAACAAGTAAAATATACTAGAGTTCCATTTCTAATAAGCTCATTAAGAGCAATTTCAGCCTTTACTTTGATGCATGTTGATATATGGGGTCCTTATCACACTACTCATTTTGGCACAAGATTTTTGGTTTATTGTAGATGATTACAACAGATGCACTTGGCTGTACTTGATGAAATTTAAGTCAAAAGCATTTTCTTTGCTTGTCTCATTCTATAACATGGTGAGAACTCAGTTCAAATGTAATGTTCAATAAGTCAGATTTGATAATGGCAAAGAGTTTCTCTCTGATCCTATTCAATTATTCTTTACTCAAAATGGGATTGTGCATCAAAGAACCTACGTCGATTCCCCACAACAAAATGGGAGAGTTGAGAGAAAACATAGAAACTTGTTAGAGGTTGCTTGTGCTTTGCAATTTCAAGCTTCACTACTAGTTAGCTTTTGGGGTGAAAGTGTACTCACTTCAGCATACATAATGAACTATTTTCCAACTATTCCCCTTCAAGGTAAGTCTCAATTTTAGTTACTTTTTGAAAGCCTCCCATCACTTGCGCACCTTTGGGTGCTTATGCTATGCCCAGGAGTGACCATTAGACACAAACAAACTTGCACCCCAGACTCATTGAATATTCACCTTAAGAGACTCATTGAATATTCACCTTAAAAGACGTAACCTTCTATGGAAGCATTTTCCCATATGCCAGTGATTCTTCTAGCAAACACGACAATCCAAGCATTGTGTTTCCACTCCCTCAAATTGAACAACAAATAGAACCCTTTGTGCTTAACCATTCAAATCAGTTCACTGAACCTTTGACATCTCAAGATAACGCCAGGACTAACTTACACCCATTTTTCAAGTCTGTTGAATTGTCTCAGCCTTAACGTGATAGAAGACCGCCCACCCACCTCAAAGACTTCATTTATAACCTGCCACATTCTACATCCTCTTTAGCTGTAGCCTCATCTGAACCCATTGAACCCAAATCATATACATAGGCAATCTGTGATCCACATGCCATGAATGAAGAAATACAAGCACTCGAGAGAAATAAAACATGGTCCATAGTTGACCTTCCTCCAAGGAAGAAGCCCATTGGAGCAAAGTGTGTATACAAATTAAAATACCGTGACGATGGCACAATAGAACACTACAAAGCACGCTTAGTGGCAAAATGATACAATTAGAAAATATTGGCACATAGTGGGTACAAGTTTGCTAAAAGTTGTAAAAGATGGTTTTTCACATGGGTCTCTTACTTACTGATTTGAATGCCACTTCCATTGCTTTGATTCCCAAAACAAAGAACCCTAAGTCCATCTCATGGTTTAGACCCATTAACCTCTATAACTTTCCTTACAAACTTATAGCCAAAATCTTGGTTAATATATTGAAAGAGGTGATTTTAGATCTTATGAATCATTTCCATAATACTTTTATTGCTTCTTGATCAATCTCTGACAATATTTTTATAGCTTATGAGAGCATGCACTATATGAAAACATTTAGAAACTAGCAGAAATTCAAGCCTTTAGAAATGGATGAAATGAAAGCCTTTGAATGTTGTTTTCTTGATGCAATGATGGTTAAAATGGGTTTTGGTGAAAATTGGAGGAAATGAATGTGTAACTACCGTTTCTTATAGGATGCTAGTCAATGTATCTTTGGGCAAAGAAGTTCATCCTTCTAGAGATCCTCATTAGGGTGATCTGCTAGCTAGTCTCTAGAAAAGAAACTTTTAGGTGTCAAGGTAAGTAAAACAACTTCCATAATAACTCACTTCCTATTTGATTGCCATGGAGTTGGGATTTTTCGAGGAAGGCGAAGCGCATGTTATATTGACGAATGTAGGTCTGATGTTAATTATTCATGGGGGAGAAAGGAGTAAGGGAGAGAGGGGTAGAACTAAAAAGGGTTGTGGTTTTAGAGGTGGTCAATGGGGTGGTAGTTTTAGAGGACATTTGGAAGTGGATGTTTAACCTCGGATTTGGGCTTCGAAGAGGAGACACCCAAAGAGTAGCAGCTTGAAGATTTTTCACCTTTTTGGATTCTAAGTGAGCGGTGTTGAATCTTCTAAAGTTAATATCCGATGTAGTGCTTCGGGTGTAAAGTGGTGCTTCAAATATGGAGTCCAAAGGTAGGGGGGAAAAGATCTGTGTAGGGTTCTAGAAATGGAAATGAGGTGCTTCGGCTTTCCTCTCCATGCATGGAGCTGGGAGGTGTTCAAAGAATTGGTGATTTGTTGGGAGGTTTTGTGGGTGTGGATTCAAAGAATCTAAGGTGGAGGGAGGTGGAAACAGTTCGCTTGACAGTGTGGGTGCAAACTCTGACAGATCTGTTGAAGGCGGTGGCGGTGGATATATAAGAATCAATCTTTGTGGTCAAGGGGTGGTAGAAGATCTAGAATTTTTGGGCCAATTTGATGGTAAAGCTTTGAGGACGATCACAATTGGTTTAGAGAACTTGGGTGTAGGCCAGGGCTCAGGTTCTTGTTTCCTTGCCAATGCAGGAAGGGACAGCGGTGACTTGGCCGTCCAGTAGGGTCGTAGAAGAAGGGGAAGCTTTCTTTAGGTGTTCATAGTTTTGCCATTCCTGCAGGAGAGTAGGGGGTGATGGCTTAGCCCTAGTGCTAATGACAAGTTTGATGGAACCCATGGTCAATGGTCCCTTAGGTAGCATTCGGATTTGAAGTTCACCTGCCCATGTGTTAATTAAACAGTAATGATTTCGTTCTTAGGGGGTCTTGCAAGGATCTGGGCTCAGGGGAGTTAAATGGGCCTAAGCCCATGTCAAGCTTAAATCAATCTGAGGAAGGTCATAACTTGGTACTTGTCTCCAATATATAGGAAAGGCTTCGAGCTATTTCTTTTGAGCGATGGAATAAGCTCACCTCAACGCTCATAAGAAACCTGAAGAGTTTAATTTTGTCTAAGGGGATTTGCAAGAACAACGATTTGAGGCTAACTTGCAAAAGGACGGGAGAGAAGAAGGTAGAGTATTTGGTTCATTTGCAAGAAA
The DNA here is from genome assembly GCF_056320005.1 of Nelumbo lutea. Classification (NCBI taxonomy): domain Eukaryota; kingdom Viridiplantae; phylum Streptophyta; class Magnoliopsida; order Proteales; family Nelumbonaceae; genus Nelumbo; species Nelumbo lutea. The sequence goes on along the minus strand of NC_142691.1, from coordinate 28,986,810 downwards.
AAGAAGCTACTAAAGGGGATGATTTTGAAAGTGAATGCATTAGCTAGGATGAGTTGGATTTGCTGAAAGACGAGACCAAAGGAGGAGAAAAGGAGATCTCATGGAGGACAAGTTGTACTTATAAAATTTATAAAATTTATTAGGGGCTGATTCGTCCTATTTTTTTGAAGTACTTTAAAAAAAAAACCAACTTAAAGACACTTTTTCAAAGAAGTACTTTAAAGAAAAATACTTATTCTCCACTTTTTTACCAAACACCCATAATTACTTAAAAACCACTTAATTTATGACCCCATGTCTTAAAAAAAGTACTTCTTATCAAATAGGGCCTAAGTCACATAAGATGTAGTAATCTTCAACCTAACGATGAATGCAAGTGTCTGATGTAATAATGAATGAATGCAGAGACTGAATTAAGAATGGGTATAAATAAATCCATTAACCCAAAAGAGAAAGGTGGCAGCTTTTCTGAAAGATGCCAGAAATAGTAATGGAGAGATGCGATTTTTGGTTTAAAGTGAAAATGAAGAGTCATTCGTATTGAATTCCAAAAATCATTGGGACCCCATCTAAAGAGCACCCACTATGTAGGGTATAAATTGTCACCCATATATTAATTTTCTACAACTTCCACTATATTTTGTTGTATTTGGCAACATCACATTTATGCATTGACAAATGATAAAAACACATTTTCTAATGTATACTTACATTGATTATAAGATGTAAAAGTACATCAATAATAAAAAAAAGTAAATTTGCATTCAAATGGGCTTTTGATAAAAAAGACATGCTTTATTGGAATTCGTGTTTACATCCGTTACAGCTAAAAGTCTGTTTGGTAAGAAGGTAAATTTGTTATTGCAAAATTAACTTAACTTTACAATTTACATGGATGGTTTTACACTCTACATATTTGCATTCACACTTATTTTCATCATTTCCAAATACAGCCTTAGGTAAACTAAGGGATTATTTGATAACGTAAAGTGGCTGAACTTCATGACTTATTGCTTTTCTTTGTCAAACATAAAATATCCCCTTCAATGGAATGGATGGTAAAAGAACACTGGAAATGTTTTGGTTACTTCATTCAAATATATATAACTTTGATCTAAGATGCAATCAAAGATTACAATCTATCATGTAAAGATTATTCAATGATTAGGTTAGTCTGCATGTCAGAATAAATAAAAAAATCCAGTGAATTGAAATGAACATAGCCATAGATTACCTTGAATCAACTAAGTTATTGTGAAATTTTGTCAAATTATTGTGAAGTTTTGGGTTTGGGCACAAAATGCCATGCTTGGCATTTTTCAAGCCAGGATTCGGGTTGGGCTCAGGTTCAAAACCTAAGGCTGACGGTCAGACCGGGTTTGACCTCAAAACCTAAGTCCAATAATCAGGCCAGGTTTAAGCTCAGGCATAAATGTATTCTGTCAATACAAAGACAAAGCGCATTCTGACTCGTCCCGTGAACAACTCTAATGCCAATGTATTTGGTAATATAATAGAATGATCTACAGGATAGTTTTAATAATACACTTTCTACTTTTTTAAAGCCAATAAGAAGGATTTATCGATTGCAAAGAGCTTTGGTGTATGAGAAAAACATTTTAATGCCGGGGAAGTTGCTTGGCGATAAATGATGTTTTGGTTTAAACCCTCAACCAAATTGACTAATTGACACCATAAATAAAGCATGCATGGCTGGATAATGATAGGGAATGATAGAAGAGAATGAGGGAAAATGCCCAAAAATTAAAATAGGAAATATATGAAGCAAGGGTTCCAGATTTGTATTTCAATTTGATCCAAACATGACTAAATGTTTTTTCATAACCAACCAACCAAATTATTGATGGGAAAGCATTGATAATAGAAATCCATCTATATAATAAACCGAAACATTCATATAATGACAAATAAATAGAATACAAAACCATGCGTTAGGGTGGTAACACATAAAAGGCCTCAGCTTCCAAGTGGGACAATCAAATATCTTGTACCTTCTAAGTCAATACTCAATTTCAGTGTAGTTAACTGATGTTACTTGGTGCCCATTTTAAATTCTTTTTATGCAGCCCTGACAATGAATTTGTTGAATTAATTTAACAAAATGTTCAGATTTTGATGCAAGGTCAGTCTTGTAAATTTTGAAAGAACAACAGCTCAACTTGAGTGTTGATTTTTGAAAGTTCAGGGTATTTGATTGTTGCATGTTAAAGTTGAGGCCCTTTAAGTATCACTACCCCCAAAAATATAGGATACTTATCTGTAATTTTCTCTTATTATTATTTAATAATTTTAGGATGCATTTGATTTGCAGTTGGAATTTGAATCAAAATTGGAATCAGAATGGTCTATTCCCACAGTCTATTTAGTTTAAACATGAATGAGAATGGAAATTGAAATCAGCAAGTATGAGATTTCATTCCCAATAGAAGAACAATGAATGTTCATTCCCTCAAATGCGGGAATGTCATTCCAACAGGAATGAGAATGGGATTCCAATTCCACCCAACCAAATAGTCAGAATCAGAACAGCCCATTTAAATTCCAATTCCAAACCCCTATTCCCATTAACCAAATGGGTCATTAAATTCATTTGATATCCTGCATACTAGAACATTTATTGTTATTTTATAAGCTTCGGATTGGATTAGCAATTTAGTGTACACCATGCACATGGATAACAACTACAGAGAATATACATACAGCGGATCCTCTACGCTGTGGAGCCAATAAGAATCCTATTTTGGGTTGGGTTTCCATGTTAACCTTCTTCAGCTAATTTAATCCAATTTGAATTTGCTAATGCATCTGAAATAAATCCGATGTTTGACATATCAGTTGAAGTTTTACCTATGGTATGTTTGGTTAAGAAATTTATACCCTGGGTTAGGCTATTATTGGATCAGCCTGAGTATAGGACTGGGTTGGGCTTAGATTGGCCCTTTATGTATAGAGCTGCCCTTGGGTTGGCCCCAAATCCGACCCCATCTAACCCAATCCAATCCTCCACAACAACTGATTAGGGTTAGGGAGCCGACAGAAACTGATCTCTCAAGAGGAGAGGACATTTTATCCACTGCAAAAGCCGTTTCTCTCCATTTATTGTGTAGGACTTGCCCTAGATTGAGAGAGAAAGCGACCAAAAAGCCTGTTGTCATGCAATAGAACAACCATGAGGTCAGCCTATATAGTAAAAAGGGGAGAAGAAAAGGAAAGCATTTTGACATGTCAAAAGATGAAAAGAGTCACTGTATCCTAGTCAATTGAACTCTTGTGAAGGCATGGCGTGCAACCAATATGTACTAAAATATAAAGTATATTTCTCAGAATTTCACAAGGGTCAGTACAGTTCCATGTGCAGATGGACCCCATGGTGCTCTATTCAGTAAAGAAAGAAACCATTCAGCTGATCAGATGCTTCAAAAGCTAGCTATGATCATTAGTAGTTGTTCTAAATTTCTAATAAGCAATGGTTAGAGAATGGCTAAAGGCGTTAGTGTAGGGGCAAGATGGGTTGCATAATAGCCTAAAATTTTTGGGAAAATTCCAAATTAGTATCTTGTATTTTCGGTCTAGTGTCACTTTGATCCCCAAACTTTAAAACATGATAAGTTAATATCCGAATTTTCAATACATGCCAATTTAGTATCTGCCATTAACTAGACCATTAAGTGTCATTTGAAAAGAAATAAATATCCTTCAAGTGTCATCTAATTCTCTTTATCAATCATCCAATCATTGACAAAAAATGAACAGTCCCAAATCCTTGCTTCTTCCGTTCAAGGAAGTTGGGGTCATCAGAATGCCCATTGAGACGTAACCCCAACTTTCTTTAGTAGAAAAGGCAAGGATTTGAGACTATTCATTTTTTATCAATGTGTAGATGATTGATAAAGATACTTAGATGAAACTCAAAGGGCATTTTTGTCTTTTCAAATGTCACTTAACCGCTAGTTAACGGAATTGTTAATGATAGGTACTGGATTTACACATTTTGAAAGTTCAAGTATTGAATTTGAGACTATTCATTTCTTATCAACATGTGAATGGTTGATAAAGAAAATTAGATAACACTCAAAAGGCATTTACATCTTTTCAAATGTCACTTAATGGCTGGTTAACGGATTTGTTAATGATAGGTATTGGATTGACACATTTTGAAAGTTCAAGTATTGAATTATCACATTTTAAAGTTTGGAGACCAAAGTGACACTAGGCCCAAAGTACAGGGTAATAATTAGGAATTTTCCCAAAAGTTTTCAATTTTTTGGATATTGGGATACCTTAACTGATGGTCCAGCATGAGAAATTGGGCTGTCAGCCATTACCCTGAGCAACTTCCTCTAAAGTCGTCGGAGCCAATATTGAAGCTGCTATCAGATGGGCTTCTTTACCAAATTAGCTGACCCATGAATTAGATGTAGTTACACTACGGTAGGGATTCTTTGCCAATTTAAGCAGAACTTGGATTAGTTGAACGTTTTAGCTATGTAGAAGGGTACTTGTGATAAAATACATTGAATCCATATTAAGAGGTTGAATGATTGTGGGTCTTATGTATTTTTAGATTGTTGTGAAGTGTTATGATTGGTGGTATTTTAAATCCTATCTCAATTTAGCAAGTGCATTCGAATTCCTCTATAGGGGTAGAGAGAATAATTCTTGGATCCATTTTAGGCCTCCAGCTATACCACCCTGTCTTGCCTATAAATAAATAGGGGTGGCAATGAGTCGAGTTTTTTATGAGTTATTCAAGTTTAGCTTGTAAAAAACTCAGCTCGGCTCGACTCGGTTTAAACCGAGCTTCGAGCTTAATAAAATTCGGCTCGTGAGGCTTGCGAGCCTAATTGAACTTCTACATACATACATACATAGTTATTAATTTTTTAAATATCAAATAAAAAAATAATTTTTTTATATATAACTTTTTACTTTTAGAAGGTATTTGACTCACAGTTGAGTTCGAGTCGAGCCGAACTCTAGCTCAAGTCTTTAGCTCGAACCAAGCTTGAGCTTGAACTCAAGTCTCATACTGTATTGGCGAGTCGAGCTTGAATGGGGCTATTTGGCTTGGTTCGACTCAAATACCTCAACCGATTCAGTCTTAAGGTAGAAGATAATAAATAATATCTTTTTTGAATGATTGTTTTAACATTTTCAATAGATAATTGACGATGATTAACGGTTGGGACGAACCTGACACTTTAATAAGTTAGACATTACCCCAAAAGTTTAAGTTAGTAAAGTGAAATTTTCCCTATTCTGAAACATGAATTCCTAAGAAAACAACATTGTCACCCAAAAGGGGAAAACAAATGCTCAATCAAATAACTAGAAATCGTCTCATTCCAACCTTCTGCCCATTTCTGTATGGACCTATTTTATGCTAATTGTTGATTCCAATCGTCTGCACGTGCACGTGAGATGTAATCAAGGCTCTGTTGATTTGACACATGTCATGTCAGCATTATTCATGAGACGCTGCATCATGCATGTAAGGATGGCTACTGCTCCAGTGGGGTTTTATTTTGATTGATCATGTTGTTGCCGGTCCCAATTTGTGTCATCTCCACAGGCCAAATTATTGGAGCTGGAAAATCATGGCCCGATCATGTGGTCAGTGCCAAGTTCAAGTCATCTCTCCATATGCCAAAGTATTGAGATTTTCCTCAAGCAACTTGCTAGTCAAAGTTTCAAAATCTTTACTTTCCATGACAGCTTTCGCATATGGTAATGAGGTCAATTAACTCAAATTTGATCCATGAGAACTTATCAAAAGAAATTTGCCCATGATTGAGTGGTGATGTCGCTTTTAGAGAATGAAAATCTATTCAAGAGCCTTATTAAACAGCTAAAACAGTTTAGGATTGAACAGTTTTTTATCATGGTATCAGAGCTTATTTAACCAATTGGTTTACTTTTCGAGCTGATATATAGATGGGCCTGTGCTTGTCCACACTAGGGTAAAAGTGTATTTGCCAAGGTTAAACACAGACATCTTGGATAGACAATTGCTTTATTAAACCAATCAGAACGTACCGAACAACTAGCATATGTAGAATGTACAATCTTGGTTTTTGCATTATTTTGTATGTATTTGTATTTGCATTCTTTGCAAAGTGAGCCTTAATGGTAATAAGGACTCTTCCCTTTCTTTTTCTCACTTTGAGAGTTGGGGACAAGATGTTTGTTCAATAGGCAAATGGGACGGGTCCAACCCGAGCTTTGTTTTGGGCTGTTCTGACGCTGGCCTAGTCTGGGCCATCTGTCCTGAATTTGTACTGGGCACTATGTAGTTGATATTAGGTCCATTCCCCATGCTCTAACACACAAGCATATAGACCATGTTTAATCTATACCTATATCTACACTACTATTAAAAGTGGGAATGAGGTCTAGATTATGAATTTTTATCTTATAACCCTTATTGTTGAATTTGGCATCTCCTTATTATGAGGGCAAAAATGTAATTTTAACTATATAGTCGACTGTGGGCTCGAGCTTTAGGCCCATCCCCCCATGTTCTAACACACAAGCATATACACCATCTTTAATCTATACCTATATCTATGCTACTATTAAAAGTGAGAATAAGGTCTAGATTCTGAAATTTTTTCTTGACTAAAATACCCCTATTATTGGATTTGGTATCTCTTTATTATGAGGGCAAAAATATAATTTGAACTATTTAGGTGACCTTGGGCTCAAGCCTTAGGCCCATCGCACAGAGTTGGGCCTAGGTTGAGTTCAATTTTAGCCCAACTTGCACTCTAATGGCCCAATGATTTGGGTAAAGTGGGTCAACCAATAATGTCATAATTAAATAAAAAATAAAAATAGATAGAATTACAAAAACAAAAATATAGAAAAAATAAACAAATCTCAAATACTATAAGTTTGTAATACTAAACAAAGATAAGTGTGATAAAGATAAAGAAGAATTACTTTTACAATTAATTATAGAAATGGAATAGAAATTTTAAAATTTCCCAAAAATGAGATTGTTTTCTCTTTCAAGTCAATTAGGTTAATACATAATGTCATAATTATATAATAAAAACTCAGAAAATTGATATAAATAAAAAATTATAGAAAATATAAAAAATTGTCAAAAACTTATACACGTATCTAATATTAAATGTTTATCATATTAAACAAAAATAAATATTGTAAATAAGAAGTGCTTTTATTAACAGTAGAAATAAAATAAAAAATTTAAATCTACTCACACATCATGCTTTAATTACTTATATTTTAAATTGACTCTAATAAGGATATTGAAAATTGAAATTATTATTGTTATCTGAAATTGTCATGCATGTGTACATTTACTAGTATATAAAAAGACGAAATTGTGCAATATTTTTTATTATGGAAAAATGAAAACACATTAAATATAAGGGCCCTGTTTTCGGGAGAAAACTACCAAAAAAAATAAAAATAAATAAATGAATAAATAAAACTGCACATTAGCAAACGACACCCAAACCTCAGGAATACTACACTAATTCAAAATGCGGAGATGGTCCTTGACAAACTTCCACAACATCCTCAAAATATCAAAAGAAAGAAAGAAAAAAAAAAAAAAAAAAGATGGACATACTAGATAACTACCATGAAGTCAGCATACCCAAGGCCATGAAAACATGAAAGGAGCTACTGTATCCTAGTCAATTGGACTGTTAACAGGACAAAGCATGCTCAACCATTGTGAGACAAAACACATTTCATCACAAACACATTTATTCATAAGCACCACCAGCTCCATGTGCATAAGGCCCCATAGGATTTAAAAGAATTATCATTGAGACAAATATGATGGTTTGATCACATGCATAAAAGACAACCTATAGCACCTGTTAGGAAAAATGATTTATTATAAGTTAACGAGACTAGAAGAGGTAGGGGCAAAATGAAAAGGACTTCGGTGGAAGTAATATAAAATGATTTAAACTCCCATAATTTAACAATGGATATGGCACTGAACAAAAGCGAACAGTGAAAGGATTCATGTAGCTTGACCCCATATAGTTAGGACAAGACTTAGACAATGAAGATAACCAACCACTGTGACAAGTCCTAATAGGGTCGGGTCAGTGAGGGTTTACCAATAACCTGAAATCCTTACCTAGGAACATGAAGTTGTCTATATAAGGAGGCATTAAAATATGGTGTACACATTAGTAGGCATTTTCAAATCTGCTAGGGCCTACATTCCATATATATCCCGCCTAGCCCAAAAATTTAAAGGCCCAGGCACAAATCATTCGAGCCTAGCCCAGCCCAAGGTGACACCAAAGAGTATCAGAAAGGCATTAAGCTATGGTAAACACAAAGTGGATTAGAAAAGCAATTTGAAGGGACATATTAGAATACACTTTGGATATGCATGGATTGTCACAAGAATGTTGAGAAAATATAGATAAATTAAAATATGGATTAAATAAAAATTATAATTTAATTTTTTGACTAACATAATATTAATAAGAAAACTGATAAAAATGGCTTAGAAAGTTTCAACTTAAATCTTATGTCATTTTGACAAATTTTGGTATTATAGCTCAATAGAAGAATTTTTCTCTTTCATTTAGGTACCTTGTGTTTGAGCTTTGGAAACTACGTTTGTGTACATATGATTTTAAGCAATGTTAATTAATAGGAAAATTCAAAACTGGATGGGCAGGTATGTACTGGTTTGTAACAAATATTATCGGTTCATAATAGTTAAATATAGTTTTGTAATAGTTAAGTATCAGTTTTTCACAGTTAAGTGTGATTTATAATGGTTTTGAGTATGAGTTTATAACGATTTGTACCAATTATGTATTAGTTTGTAATGGACAAGTATCGGATTGTAAAGCTATGGGTTTCTGATGATTTGTACCGGTTGAGTATTTGTTATAATGATTCCCATCCCGTTGCCATTCCTAATTGAGTATGAGTTTGTAATGATCGAGTATTGATTTGTTAAAATTGTGTATGGTTTGTAATGGTTACTTATGGGTTTGTAGCGGTTTGTACTAACCGAATATCGGTTTATAATGGTTGATTTTCTGACAGTCCGAAGGGGTTTGTAACAGTTTTGTGCAGCGGTATCTTGATTTATTCCCGAAAGGGCTTGGATCAGCTACCCACTACTTGTTCCCACATCTCAATCCACAGGATATAACAGTTACACATTGGGATATTTCCCTTTTCATTTATAGGAAGATGTTTCCAATCCACGGTGACAGTGTTCAGTGGGTATAGATATAGGAATAAGTAGTGGGTAACAGATCCAGAGTGATCCAGCTCGAACTGGATAATAGCTTAGGCATATATCATCAGACCCTAGGTATGTACTACGAAAACCCAAATTGGCATATATATAAGTTGAAGAATTTATAGTATCAGGCTCCTGGGCTGGGCCCATTCAAATTTTAGAAAATGCCCAACCCAAGCCCATAAAACTTATAGTCCTACACTACGGAGAAAATGTCTAAGAGTAACGACGATAATTAATTGAAGCATGGTGTGGTAGTGGATTAATTGTCTTTTTAACTTGAGATCCTTTTACTTGTACTTTTTAAACCACGAAAGGAAATAATTTAAATTTGTATTTGAGTGAATTAATGAGGGGATACGCATGGAAAATAATGGAGTTTTGGCCATTCCACCCCAATTCTGTAACCATATAAACTAATAAATACTGGCTGGCCAATGAACATTGATACTTTAAACTTTGCTCAGAACTAAGTAAAAAGACTTTCAGTTTGATTGAAAAAAAAAAAAAAAACAACCTTGTTCTGAAGCAAATTACGAACAATATATTTTAAAATAAATATAAACATGTTTAGATTTTCATGAGGCTGACATACATGGACTTTTATTGATCTTACTAGCATTTAAATGAATTTTTAAGCAATGCAAAAATAACAAATAAAATGTGACATAATAAATTATTCAATCTGAATCTCTACCTGAATAGTGTATGCTTTATGAAACATAATATCAAACCACTAAAGTAAATCGAATAGGGATATGTGTCTCACATGGATCTCACAGTCACATCCCACCTTGTATTTGAGAATATCTCCTATGAATAATAAATACAAGTATAAAAGATGTTTCTGATGTGTGGTCAGGATAGGCTGTAAGGTCAGTGTGAGGAGCATATCCGGACTCAAGTAAATAATTATTTTGTAACCAGAAATTCAAGAATTCAGTCTGATTTTACCTTTCGAAAAAATAGAAATGTTGCAAAACCAAAACCATGTTTTTGTGTAATAAGAAGTGTTTTTCAAACCATTTGTGTGGCACAACTTTTCATTTGTTCTTACTTTTCAATATCTTTGAAGGCTCTAGAGTTATATTTGATTGAAAAACTTTGTTTTGGATCATCTATCTAATTTCAATCCAATGGACATACGATTGACATGTTTGAATCCAAAAAGGTTAAATTTCCAGTTGACCACCAATAAAAATGGAAAAGAAATGCTATAAAAATGAACAACAATTAGCTAGAAGTTGTCTTATGACAACTTTTGTCCCCATCTAAGGTTGGACCCTTTCTGTGACTGGTTCCAAACTTCTTGACATGAGAAGTTCTCTGAGTTCTGACCCTATTAATTATGTCCTTGTTACTTGTGAAATGCTGCATCATACAGTTATCTTCTCTTGGATGATTGCTTCAGTTTCAGTCACACTTGGTGGTTCAATGAATTAATCAAGTTCTTGGTCCCCAGTCTGAGTCAGGTCTTCAGGCTGAAGCATCGGATGTGAGGAATGCATTAGTTATGTGGTCAGTCCAGTCTAAGTCATCTCTATATGCCAAAAGTATTGCAGCTTTCCTTCAAACAACTTGCTAGTCAAAGTTTCCATTCTGAAATTGATTTATAGTAAGGATAAAGATATCTTGGGCATGAGGTAGTGAAGTCACTGAGCTCAAATTTTCTCATAGAGGTGATGTGGCATGTTGAGTTCATACTTATCTCAGAGTGGTGATGTGGCAATTCTGTTGACCCATTTTAGGCCACCTTCTAAGTGCCCGTTTTGGAGGGCTTTCAGCGGTAGTTTTTGGCTTTGCGAGGTGGGCAACACCTGAACAACCTATAAGCAATGTTTGGTGCGAAAAGACCAAAGGCCCAAATATGCTATGTTTCAGGCTTTCAGCCATTCTGATGAAACTTATTGCAGCAGCTTCTTTAAAGTAGTACAGTGAAAGTCACTAAATATTAGGGCTGCAACTTGGATGGGCCCAAACCGAAGCTTTCACATGGAATGGGCTTGAATTTTTTGCGCACGAGTTGGGCTGAGCTAGAAAGTTGACGCTCCGTTATTTGGATTGTGCTGCCTAAGATAAAACATGCTCTCCTGACCCAATAGATCCCATCCAACGTTTTCTAATACATATGTACAAGAGAACTTCCATGGGAGAACATCGGTTTGAGGGCACATACAGAGCAACAGAGATGAATAGGGTTCAAGAGAGAAGAGAGAAACAAAGGTTTGAGAGGAGAGAGACGAAACACGAGAGAGGATGGGGTTTCGAAGGAGAGAAAACAAAGGGTTTGAGAAGAAAGAGGCCGAAAGACTATAATACCCCTGGAAAAACGTGTGAGAGGGTGCCAGCGTCTGGATGTCAATCTACTTACACGAGTAAATTCCATTTACTGCAAGGAAAGCATGCCCAATATATATATATATATATGACCGTACTTCTTGGATGAAATTCATTTATATGCCTTCTGGTTAGACCTTGTTCATGGAAGGGTGTCAATTGGACTGGATTTAATTCAATTTCTTCCAACCCAATATGATTCCATTACAGATGGATCAGGACCAGTCCAATTCAATGTCTAGACTATTCAATCAGTTCAAATTGGTTTTTATTTAGATGGGAAATTGTCAAAAACCCATCATGAGTTTTCAGTATTTCTCTTAAACTCACCACAACTTTTCAAAATGTTTAAAACCCACCATGTCACTAACTTAATATTAAAAAGACTAACGGCTGTTAATATATTACCATTTTAACCTTCATAGAAAAATATAAAATATGTACATATATTTTAAAATTTAGATATGAAAAAAAGGAAAAAGTTCAAAAAATATTTTCAAATATAAAATACATAAAAACACAGAAATTGCAAAAAAATATAAAAAATTATAGAAATTGCATCAAAATAAAAAATTATTTTCAAATTATAGAAACTATAGAAATTGAAAAACAAAATCAGAAAATAAAAAATGTAGAGAAAACACCAAAAATTATAGAAAAACACAGAAATTGCAAACAAATAACAAAAATTACAGGAAATTTTATAGATTGTATAAAATAGAAAAATAGAAAAAAAAACAGAAATTATAAAAAAATTAGAAATTATAACAAAACACTAAATATAAAAAAATGAAAATTAAAAATGAAAAAGACCCTTTTCCTCTAAGTTGCTATTCAAGGGTGATTTGGTCATAAAAAATATTATTTATGCTGCTGTGGACACCTCTGTTAAGAAACATTAATGATGCACTAATGAAAGGTAAGTTTTGGAAAATAAAAACTTACTGACATTGTGAGTTTTAGACAATTTTGATGTCAACCCAAACCTGATTCATTGACACCTGTATTCTTGTTTTCTATTAATTGATTGGATGTTGGTTCAATCCAACTCAATCCAAAATAAATTGGACCAGGTCCAATCCAATATAATAAAATTTAAACTTTGGACTGGTCCAACTCAATATGTCTTATTGATCCATTCAATCTATTCAAATTGATTTTGATTTGGATGGGATTCAACCCAAAACTGGTCCATTGACACCCTATTCACGGGCACTAACACCATCCTTGTCAAAGACAAAATGTCAAATTCGTAATTTTATAGATTACAGGGGGATTAAGGGTTGGGCTTAGGAGACAACATATTGATTCTGCTTGATTTTTCAGGTCTTTAGCCCATCTAAAGCCCAATATGTTATCTCATAGCAGTAAAAGAATAAACTTGTTAGTCATGCAATGATATATCAGGAGAGATAAATCGATTTCTGTGTTTTAGATGAGCAATGAAATCTGCCTGTATAAGGGTCTGAACTTCGGTTGACCCAGCACTTAATAGAAGCTGTTAAGGTTCATGGCTTCCAAGTTCCAAGCCGGTTCAATTTCCACACAGTGAGTGCAAATATTAGGTTCAGAAACACTTATCCAAGGTTTTGTGCCCAACTCATTTGTATTTGAACTCTTTCTAAACTGAGTCCTCGTAGCTCATATAAATGAACTGAAGATTTCAACTCAGATCAGCAGAGTCACGACTACAAGATTAAAGAGAAAAAATCACTAGAAAAACACAATATGATTAACAGAGTTGTTTGTTGTAACAATCTAAATGATATAATTAGGGTAATGCACAAGCCTTGTTATGCAAAATTGAAAAAGAAAGAGACTTATGACATTTTTAATTGAGTCAAGTAAATCCAAGCCAACTCAAATATTATATTTTTGAGTTTTGTCTAGTTGTTCTAAGCACAACTAGACATATGCATAGGGGCATTAATCTCAATTCCTTGAGTGTCACCACTTGTGGTTCGCATATTGAGTCAGCTGATCACCTATTTATTTGTTGTTGACTTTTTATTTTGTAGAACTATTCTGTTTTATTTTATTTTTTTCAGTTTGGTGAGTTTCTATTAGTGCTATTCCAGTTCAATTATGGAGCATATCAGGAGTTAGAAGGTGCAGGGTTTTAAGGAGGGGCAGGGCTTTGTGTAGCACAATCCCTTTGGTGGTGATCTAGGTTTGGACGGGGAGAAATGGAAGAATCTACACTACTTACGAATTTTCATTGGATATTTTTTACCCTTTTTTTGTCTAAGCATACAACGAGCATAAAGAAGACATATATGTCCATTATTCTCACTTCAGAAACTATCCACTTATAATCGTTTAAAAACTGCCCACTTATAACAATTCGGAATTGTTCATAAATTATATAAATAGTTTTGTGTGAGAGATACTATCATGTGATGAATTGTTCAAAAAATTCCCTATCATGATTTATGCATTAATTTCCATTTAGTTGAAATTACTGCATAATGTATATATATTTTTTTGTATAGAATAAAGTCCCAATAATTGGGCCCCATTTGCCTTTTAGTAAATGGAAAGGGGGAGTTGATCAATGGAAAAGTGGTTCTTGTCGACCAACAATCCCATGTTCATCTTTCAAGAGCATCAAAAATTCAAACTGGACCCTTATAATAGAATTATCAAACATAACCATAAAAAGGGGGAAAGTTCTGGAGATTAGAAAAGAAACATAACAAAAGGATGGAACGTAAAGGATGCTACCAGTCAACCATCAAATTCCAAATTGACAACAAGCTTTGCCAAGCAATCAACATACATTCTAACAGATTCCTCTATTGATGATAACTATTTTGTGGAAATAAAAGTTACCATTCCTTAAAAAAAAAAAAAAAAAAGTCTTGGCCCTTTTAGCAATTTCATGGGCCTGAACATTCCTTTATAGGAATGTAGCAAAAAGTCAGAGAAATATTCACATATAGATACTTAGGGCCTGTTTAGTGTGGCCTTTCAGCTGTTCATAAGCCGGGAAGACTGAATTTTAGTTATTCCTGTTTGGCTCGCAGAAGATTTAGCCACCAAAAGATGGTGCGCTAAAAATACGCGAGAAGCCCATTTTAGGCTGATCTCGGGAAGCTTCACCACGTCTTTTGCATTTTAATCTCGCACAGAAAGATGCAGGCAAACGCACGGAAAGACAAGCATCTGCCAAACTGTCTTCGGGCTGCACAAATCTTATGTCAAAAGCTCAATATGTCTTTTGACTGTCAGAGCTACAAGAAGATCTTCTCTGAAAGATGCACCAAACGGGCCCTAATGTGGTCCACCCAAGGATTAAGGTATCGATATAATACTCTCAATACGGGGTGTATCGTATCCGTATCCATGGTCATGGATACGGGATATGCCATGACTGAATACATACCCCACGAGTTGTGTGTATTGGTATGATACACCTCTATATCGGGTCGTAAAGTGCTATATCAGTGGATACGGTCTGATACACATTGATATGAAGGTGTATTTGTGCCTAGTTTGACAAAACTGTATATTGACTAATTTTGGATTGCTTTTCATCTTTAATAAAAATTAAAAAATAGTATTATGAAAACTGAAATAAATAATTTAAGATTTAAATTTTCCAAAAAAATTAATAAAAACAAAAAATTATAAAAATAATATATTTCGTCTACCTTAGATGATTTAAATATTTTATTTTACACACAATTATATGTTAAAAATGAAAACATAGTTATTATTTGAAAAAATAGAGTTATTATATAAAAATACTAAATAAATAAAATTTTCCAACGAAATTAATGGAAAATAGAACATTATAATTACAAAAACTGAAATGAATAATTTAATACTTGATCCCCAAAAATTTAATAAAAACTGAAAATTACAAATAATTTTTTTATCTACCTTAAATGATTTATTTATTTTATTAGACAATTATATGTAAAATAAAATCATTATATGTTAAAAATGAAAACATATTTATTATTTAAAAAAGAATTGTTATTTACATAAAATTCTAAAATAATCAATATTCTCAAAAGTTAATAAAAATTGAAAATTATAATTATTAAAATTGAAAGAGTGATAATTATTGTATAATGTTTGAATGTTCTAGAATCTTAGTATTGTTTATTGTAATATTTCTCTTTATATAACCTAGTGAAGTATGCATTTCTCATGTGCTTATATCTTTTTCATAGATAATTCAACTTTTGGTTTAGTATTATTAATGTATTTATATGATTTGTATGCATTTCCTTAGCATATCCAAACATTTCTATATCTTTTGTTCATATCCATATGTTTCCAAAACATATTTGTATCCATCTCCGTATCCAACTTGTCCAACCAAATGCCACAAATCCGGGGTTACACCATCCTCCCCAGAATTCAAAATATTTACAACATTCAAACTATCAAATAAAATAAAGATATTTTGAAGACTTCTTTTAGAAGCAAATAAGATAGAAACTTGGTTCCATCTCTAATACTGATCCAATTAACTGAGACTTCCCCCTTACAACAGGTAAAAAATTCCCAAAATTAGTCAGACAAATAAAAGCATAAGATCTTTGTCCTTTACTACAAACACTCCCATCAATATATATATATATATAATCAGCAATACTATTAAGTTGCTTCAAGAAGGGAATGAAAGAAGCCATTTCGTAGAATTATCATGATCTTGCAAATCAGAAACATTAGTGGCATCATTCATCACCCTCTAGATACAGTGTAAAGCTTTCTAGGTTGTCCAGATCTTACCTCTAAAAATAAGATCATTTCTAGGCCACCAAACATGATAGGCAATTAGCAACAACACTTCCTTCATCCTCTTCCATAATGAAAGCTCCCCAATTTGAATGCAACCAAATGCAATAATATAAGAAAAGAGAATAAATAGTGAGCAAAACCTCGACTTCTAAAACAAACTAAGAAATCAGGAAAAGGAAAAGAACAAAAAATTATAAATTTCATCATTCCAGTTGAAGGAAATAAATGCTAACCACCCAAGTGGATGAGAAAACTAGATATATGGACAATTTCAAAAGAGCATATTAAAAGAAATCACCTCCTTCAAGAAGCCAAAACCAAATATGTAGTTGGTAGCCAATGGAATAATTTATAATTGAAACTCCTCAATTGCAATAAAGGTGTATAATCTAAGCATCAAACAGCAATTCATGCAACACCTTGAAACAATAAATCCATCTATGAGTGGATCACTCACTTGCCCTATCAAATATATATGTTTCTAGAGTAAATACTTATCAATTAACTTAGGGTAACCTTGACACCTTGATTATGGACAAATATGGAATAGACATTTTTTTCTTCGTATTTTATTTTACCCTTTAATAGGTAAAAGGGTTATTTTAATAATTCCAGCCTTGAACTAATTATGGCTGCACTTCTCAATTGGAAATCATTGCTCCTCCATTCTAGTGCCATGCTCTGCATACCTACAATTAGCAATGAAACCAAATATTGGATACCAACTTAGAAGGGAAAATGTGATAAATAAGAAAATAGAAACCATAAACAAATAACAAAAGAGCAATATTAGTGGGAATACTATCAAAGAAATTGGCTAAACTGAGCACTGGATTTGCTAAATCACAAACTTGGAGTATAGACTCATGGTTGTTAAGAAGTCATGTAGAATGAATCCATTTAATTAAGAAATAAATTTATTTCATATACATATATATATATTTTTTTCTTTTTCTCATTCCAATAATGAATCTATGTTTAGTTGATTACTTCAACATGCACATGTGATTACTGTAACCAATCAAACCAAGATAGTTCGACTATGCACTAATTGACTTATAGAGTGAATTTACCTTCACTATAACCATTTCGATTATATAGTTAAACCCTTACATCCTAACTACAACTAAGATTTAGAAACATGAATAGTTCATCATATATTGAGTTACAATGTTTTAAATACTAAAATAAGCTAAACGATAAATGCAAAAAAAAAGAAAAAAAAAAGATAACAAGTTACTATAACTAAGCAATTCTAAGAAAAGTAAGAGTAACCTCAATACCTTCCTCTACAGTGATTGCAAGGTTAGGGAAAGACAAACATGAGTGGCACTAGCATGTGCCAATTCAGTGATGGATTTCCTCAATGAGCTACAGGGGTGTTAACTATACAGTTAGTGTAGTTCGGAAACAAATCACGTTCAAAAAAACTTCAAACAAAAGAACCAAAGCTAAAAAATAGGAATAAGAACAACTCTTCATTAAATAATTAAGAAAAAAACCAACAGAACTCCCTAGATTTTGGCCTAACTACTCTTTATGTAGATTTCTTTACACCCTTATGCTTCCTACAAGAAAGTTTTCTAATCTAATAAAATATTCATTATAATCTTACTAAATTTCTTCAAAAAAGAAAGTCTTAATTGAATACAAATTTGGAAATCTTGCCATAATGCTAACTTGGTAAATGCAAACCAAGATAGATATAAAAATCCTGTATCGATGCTATCTTGGTAGATACAAACTGAGTTGGGTTGACAGAAGCCAACCTAGTAAATGTTTACTACTCAGCTGAGTTGAATCCCATATTGCATCATCCTCCTTGGGTTGGAGAGAATCCAACTTCAGTTTTTTCTACCATGTTAAAGGCTTCCAACATATTGTGATGTGGTTTTGCTATGCTTCTCTTTTTCTAGCTTTCTGATAGATAGTTGGTGGTGTAAACCTCCAATACTAATTGAAGTATCTTCATTACATTTTTTATTTTTGAAACATATTTCTTGATCTTCAAATGATTTAATTCTTCGTATTCATTGACAACTCTGAACATTGCAAAAAATGCTTACCAATATAGATCTTCGTAGACTTGTATGAAGATAATGTTATCAAAGTTTCTAGTATTATAAATATTGTCTTAATCATCATGAAATTCATTATGAAAGATAGAATATTCTATCTGAACAATGAATTCTTCATCATAGATTGGAGGCTTGTTCCAATCAATATGTTTTTCTTCAATAGATATTGATCAGGAGAATGATCACGTAAGATTTTCATTATAATCCTCAACAATATTAAACCAATCAATAATGTCATTAAATTTGAATTCATTTGGATCTATATCTCTATGAAACTCTGGGAAGTTAATCTAGACATCTGTTTCCCACTGCATTTGTTCATCACCAGCAACTATACAACCAGTTTGGTTGCTTGCCTTCATGATGATAAAGAACGAGTAAAGGAACCTCCATGAAACTCTGGAATCTCAATCTTGAAGCTCATTTTCCACTATAGCCTATGCTTTCCTTGATAATAAAAAGGAAGGAGTGGAGGCACTTGCATTGGAGCCGTTGTCCCCTGTTTTCTAGTGAGAATGTAACAGTCTCAACTCTTGAGCAAGTGCATCACCTTGCCTTCTCAACTCTACCACCTCCTTCTTATGTTTTGTTGTTGATTTCCTACTCCATGATGTGAGCCACTTGTTTTACCTTATGAGTCATAATCTAAAGAAGGATTAAACTATTCCTTTGATGCCAAATGGTGCCGTTTGGAAATAAATCACGTTTAGAGAAGTTTTAAAGAAAAGAACTAAAGCCAAAAAACAAGAAGAGAAATAATTTTCACTGAATAATTAGGCTCAGTTTGGAAGGAGTACAAATACAAATATGTAGAGCGCAAAACCTTGTATTTTGTATTATTTTGTATGTATTTGTACTGTACATATATGTATTTTGTATGTATTTGGCATAGCTACTCTTTATATAAACTTCTTCACATCCTTATGGTTCCTATAAAGAAATTTCCTAATCTAACAAAACACTCCTTATTATAATCCTACTAAGGCCCTATTTGATTTCGTACTTAAAAGAAGTGATGAGACTACGCAGTAAGTGGAAGATAAGCTCTTATTCCTATTTGGCAAATAAGTCAAGAATAAGTGCTTATTTTGAAAAGAAGCACTTAAAAAAAGCATTACTTGGGAGTGGCTTTTTTAAAGCACTTGTTCAACAAGTGCTTGTTCAAAATTTTTTGATAGCCTTATCCCTAAAAATTTTTGTAATACCCAAACTACCCCCATAGTGGAGAAAACCCTTCTTCTCCATTCGCATAAATCGAATCGAGCAGCGGCAGCATCTAGCAGAGGTGTGATCGGCGACCACTAAAACGACAAGAAACTAGCAGGCGATTATGTCACTTTTGGCTTTCAACCCTTCTTCTTGGTTCTAAACTCCATTCTTTTGTGTTTTTTGAAGGATTTAATGCCTGGAACATTGTATGTGTTTTCTTTCTTAGATCTGAATTTTATGACCAAAAACCCACCAAGGACTCACCAAGGACCATAGGTAAGGCATCCTAATCCTACACTTTGATTGTTTCTGGGTTATTTACCTTTTCTGGAATATTTTGCTGGAAATCGATTTTTTTTTTCAATTTGCAAAGATAAAAGCCAAAAATGATGCAATGGTTGTATGCATGTTTGGTTGTGTAATTGTTTGTATGAATGACTTATTTTTTCGTCATTTTTGTTGAATATGATACAAATAATAAGTACTTGCTGAATTTTTGTTCTTATTTATTTGCATATTCCAAATTTTGCTTCTTTTTTGGAATATTAATATGAATAATTGTTGATATCCTTTTTTTTATAATTCGTATTGCATATTTGTGATGTTCTTCCATTTTTTCTTTTTGCTTCTTTCATAATGCATATATATAATTTGGCATCATCATCATCATCATCATCATCGTCATCGTCATTATCATTATCATTGTTGTTGTTAATGTTGTTGTTATTATTATTATTATTATTATTATTATTATTATTATTTGTGTTAATGCCATGTGTGAGTCCACGTGGCACTCCATGTGTGCTACACATGGATCTCGATGTTTTGACGTAGTGATGTGACAAGTTTCTTTGAAATATATAATATAATATATAAAAACCAATGTTTATATGAGTGAAATAGGAGTTAAAAATGTCATTTCCGCTAAAATAAGTACTTGGTGGGAAAGAGGCTTGCCAAACATCCTTACCCCCGATAAGTACTTAAAATAATTATAAGTGGTTTGGCAAAGGAGTTGCCCAACAACATTAAGTACTTGTTAAAATAAGTACCAATCCCTAAACATAGTCTAAATCTCTTCAAAAAAGAAAGTCTTAATTGAATACAATTTCAGAAATCCCGCTATTAATGCTAACTTAGTAAATGCAAACCAAGATACATAGATACAAAAATCCAACATTGATGCTATTTTGGTAAATATGAACTGAGTTGGGTCGTCAAAAGCCAACTTAGTAAATGTTTACTTGGGCTGAATCCCATACTACATCAACAATTCAAACCACTAAACTGAAATGCATTATCTTAAAACACTCCCATTCTAACCAAATTGATGCATACTAATTACATTCAATGATTTTATGGTGATTAAAAGGCAATATTTAATATTAATGTAACTATATATGTTGTTTGGCCATTCTAATTAGGTCAAGCCTAATAGAATGGCCAAAACCATATTATAAATCACACAAAATGCAACATAATAAAACACTTTGGTTTGGTTTAAAAAATTGTTAGGCCATAATTTACAGGTTTGGTCTAAGATCTACTCTAAATCGTATTGAAACCAAACGATGAACATCCCTAGTGACCATCCCCTTCCTATTTCCAAGACTCCCAGTTAAACCCCTGAAATCAATTTTCAACCCCAATGTATTTGCATTCTCTACTGAGTAGCAACAACGATGGTAGTGGTGGTGGGACAGAGAGGAACTTATGAGTGCATTACTGCACCTGAAATGATAATTGAGCGAGTGTGGAAATTGATAGTAATGAAATTGTAAGACACAAGTAGGAGAATCCAACGACAATAATCATATTCTTTTTATGAGGGTTTCTAATAAGTATTTTCCTTGGATACCATAAATCTAAGTTGTTCTTCAAATCAAACACCAAACCTAGAAGAAAGAGAAAAAAAACAATGAATTATAGAAACAAAGCATAAAATAGAAAAAGAAAAAGACAACTGGTTGTGCACAATCTGGATACTCCTAGCTGGAGGACAACTCGAACGCCGATTGCTTAACTAGCCGGTTGAACTATAAAACAAGTGGATCAAAGAACTCGGGGATGCTTGCCTGGTGAGGTCGCTTCGATGCTTAAGTCAGTAGAGCTAGAATGCACTAAATCGCACGTACCTGGGTATAGGGGGTTGATGCCTTTATATAGTTGGGCTCCCGTGAGTCTATTGAAACACTCCTAGAATCTTCAAACCGATCTGTAGGGATCTGTTACGCACTAGGAGGCGGGAATCGTGCTAGCTGACAAGGCTTACCATTTCCTCCCAATTCGGGCGGGATGAGGATAATGCCTATAGTTATACGGCATGATCCCAAAAAGTTCAGAGACGGATGGCAACCTCTTAGAGATCTACTACGTGTCACTTCGATAGGTTTAGTCATCCCGAGATTCTCGGGCTTTGGTACCATCCGAGGTACCCGAGGTGCCGAGGTGACCTGACCTCCTAAGGTGGCCAAGGATGTTGAGTCATATGTTTGATCACCAAGTTGTGTCCATGCATCGTCTGCTTACCAGGTTTGGCCAAATTACCCCTCACCAATTGCCCTTCACTCCCTGTGCCAGGGGTTCCGACCTAGTGCTGGGAGTTCATAATAAGTTGAGGTGGAATTTAGCCTGATTTACCCCCGGTTCGAAGTCTGGTCAAACGGTCAGACCATGATAACTCACCTAGTTCGATCAGGAAAACCAAATTGCGTAACGGGAATGCGTGGACATCACGCGGGTTATAAACTCTGTGATGTCAAAATGCATGCTCAACTGAATTCGGCCTCGGGAGGCATGCAGCCAGTTTTGATGAGAACTATTGGATTGTGTAGATCTGGACCGTTGAAGGCCAGGTATAGTGGCTATAAATAGGGGCCTTGGGGCCCATTTTCTGCACCATATATCACGTGTTCGAACTCCTGAGGTCGCGCATATGTCTCCAGGTCGGTGATATTTTCCCTTGTATCTGAGGTCGCTCCTTTCTTTCTTCAATCTTTAGGTGAGTTGCCTTGTCTTCGTCTTCATTTTCTGTTCACCTTTTCTTTTCCTTTAGCTTGGTATGTCTAGTGTTAGCACTAGTTGTCTTTTTTATACGAGTGAGGAGTTCACCGGGACCGAGGTGGGCACCTCGGCCCAGGCTGAAGAGTCGGGTCTTGCTGGGGGCAAGCGCTTTGGCACATGGTTCTGATTCTAACCTGTTTGAGATGAACGCTTCAAGGCAAGAACATGAGGTTTCTGGGTAGGAAGCCTCAATCTCGCGTTGCTCTCGGGGTCCAGACCGCTTCAGTCCTTCTGTCATGATTGCTGAAAGGCTTCGGGCAATAGTTGCTCGCTACAAATTCCCCAACGACCACGTGTATAGCATCCCCTTAGGAAGGTATTCTTGGGACCATGATCACAGCTAGATCATGGTTTTTGAGGAGCATCTCGTATCCGGACTGCGCTTTCCACTTCATCCTTTCATCATTGAGGTCATCAAGTTCTTCAACGTCGCCATAGATCAACTCCACCCCAACTCCATTCACTCCATTGTAGGTATCATTTCCCTCTTTCACGACTAATGTAGGCCCTTGAACCTCGATATCTTTAGTGCGATCTGTTCCATCAAAAAGAATTATGCCTGTGTCCCCATGGAAGAAAAACATAGCTATTACATCTCCCTCCCAACCTAGGTACAAAGTCTTACAGGGTTTCCCAAACAAAGCCCCAGCCTGGAAGAGGCGTTACTTCGTAGTTTCCATCACTGGGGGGCAGCCGTTGTTGACGCATTGGAGAATGGCCATTAGTGACCCCGGTATCAAGTTAGATAGGTCAAAGACAAAAATCCGCTCTTGGGTGCAGCTTAGACTGCAACTAGAAGATTTCTTTTCTAAAGAAAAACTTGTAGAGCCAGACTAAGTCTTTCTGGTAAGTTACCACCTCGATGCACACACACACTTGTCTTTTTCTTTGAATCCATCTTTCATTACCTTGGTTATTTTGATGTCACTTTTTGCAGGAATCATGGAAGATATTCCTTCAACTGAGCTCTTCGGGATTATGAAAACGGGGAAAAAAGGAAAGCCACCCGAAGAGCCTGATCTTAGGAGATTGCTGCCAAGCCCATTGCTGATACCATTTCCACCGAGATCCCTCCAGTCATCAACTTGATTGAAGAGGACCAAGGCAAGGGTTCCCCGCCTCACAAACCCAAGGAAACTCCAGTGTCCGAGCTCCAAGCCACTCGTGGAGCAAGCTCTTCAAGAGAAGGCTCCGAGGTAGTCCCAAGCATCATGAACGCCAAGTTCAGCCTCCTCAAGAGTAAGGAAGCGGCCTTCTTCAAGGAGGTCATTCACTTTTTCGAGCTACCAGTTGCTTAGCTCGGGCAGAAGGCAGCCAATCATTGTATGGTGATATGTGCCTGACCTCAGAAACAATGCTTTTGTTCGTTCCCATTCTATACTTAGAGTTTTTTCTCCTCTTTGGCAAGTAAATTCCTTGATTCATTCTCTCGTGCTCTAGTTTGACCAGCACCTGAAGAGGGCCCTAGTAGCTAAGGAATCTTCCATGAGTGCCCGAGGTGAACTAAAGAAGGCCCTCAGTCAAATCCATAAGGTGGAGAATGATGCACGGGCTCAGAAGGAGCTGCTCAAGCACTTGATGAAGGAGGTTAAGGAACAGAAGGCCCTCATGAAGGAGCACGAGGCCATATTTGATGACGCAATCAAGGAAGCTGGGGATGCTTTTATCAACACTTTCAAGACTTCGAAGGCATTTTGTAAGCTACGGATAAAGATCAGAACAACTGCCTATCGAAAGGGCTTAAGCTCTATAGGTGGTTAACCCGACATGAATTAGTCGAACTCGACCTCAGAGCCATCACCATGATTGAGGTCTGGCGTGCTGTCATAGGCACCCAAAAATAAAACCTATACTCGTGAGAATAAAATGTAGTAGTGCGAGTAAGGATCATTTCCATAGAGAGTGTTTAACCTGAATTATGTGCTACATGAATCAAATATGGAGGGGGACGGTGTAATGAAAACCAGATTTGAAAGAAAGAAAATCAGAATTAAAGAGAACAAAATTTAAATGGGAAGCAAGGCAATTTAGAGTGTTGTAATTAACCAAAAGAATGAATCTTGGTCTAGGATAACATCCACCACCAAAATTTCACTACTGCTCATCGATGCAAGAATAAATCAATCCAGACTTTGAATATTCATTGTAGGAATTATTTTCGTGCATCTTCCTAATATCAATTAATCAGAAAACAAGCGATCCTCTTAACCCTTACTACTGAACAACCCCTAAACAAGCGTTAAAGATTTAATCCAGCAATAGCATTAAGCATTAAAGATCGATGAAGCTAAACAACACAAGCACAAGCAGTTGCATTTAATTCAGTCCAGTGTCCTTCCTATGATTTAACAATTTCTGACGCAACAAATCATTAAATCCTAGTTGCTTTGCAGATTAGAGGGACCAAACAATTACGGATTTGATATCTAATCTAGCAATAGATTATAATAAATAATAAACTAGTAGGCCTTCCTAGCAATCAAATGAAACAATCATAGATATAAACATAGAAGTTCGATATCCAAAGTATGAATTAAACAATAAAAACCAAATTATATCTCATAGTTTGGTGGATTCTAAGGCTTCTGCTTCCATCGACCAAGTACAAGAGTTTTAGCCACGCATGGTCATGGTTAAAACTCCAAGAAAATCAGAGAATGAAGAAGAGGGGTGAAGAGAAAAGAAGTTCGGCTGCTCCCAATCTGCTTGCCTTCTCTCTAGGTTTTTCTCCTCTTATCTACTTCCCCCAAGAGAAGCCTACAAAATCTCCTAAAATTCTTCTAGGTCAATCTACAAGTCTCACTTATCCAGAAAAGACTCAAAAATAAGATAAAACAAAATTCTTGTGTGAGTGGGAGAGTGGTGAAATCACGAATGAAAGCTTCAAGGCTAAGGAATGTCTTCAACACGTTACCATAGCAGTTGCAGAGAATTCGGGCCCGATTTTGACCTAGATTCAATCCGAATATATCAAACTCAAAATAGGAAAGTTGTATAAATTTTCCTTATCTTTCCAACGCATCTTGAATCATCCAATCAGAGTCTAGATGAGAGAGTTATGCTCAATCTACCATACGGCACCGAAACTGTGTAAAATGACCCGATTAGCCTTATTTCTCACCTAACGCCTCCTTTCGTGCCTTAAACCAAAATATAAGAATTATGAGTGCATTTGGGCATAAAATAAACATAAAATGCTAATTATTAAGGGAGAAAAATATGATATTTTTCATTCTCATCAAATCCCCCCCCCCCCACTTAGACCTTGCCCGTCCTCGGGCAAGACAAAACTTAAGCAAACTAAGCAAACTATTCTACCAAATTTTAAACTCAATCTTCCTTCATCTTTTTCCACAAATGTTCTAGGTTAACTATTTCAAACCATTAAATCAACACAACCAAGTTATACATGACTCATCCATCAACCAATCCAATTTTTGCTACTACAAACCAGGTAGTAAACTAGGGAAACATTTTTTTTCTTCTCTTTTTTTTTTTTCTTTTCTCTTCTTGGTGGAAGTGAGTGCATTTTATGCTCCATCTCACTTTTGGGATTACTTGGTCAATAGGTGCATTTTATGCTCCGTTCTACTGATTGAATTGCTAGCTAGTAGGTGCATTTTATGCTTCGTCGTACCAATTGAATTGCTTAGTAGGTAGTTGCATTTTATGCTCCGTCCTACCAATTGAATTGCTTGGTAAAATATATACCCTATTTACTTAAACCTGGATTTAGGACTAGCTTAAAAAGGGGATGGCTTGAGGTGAATCTTATATTCCCTAATCATATTTCTTTACTAAGTTCACAAGAATTGCCCTAGAACACTGTTTCAATTGATTCCAAAAGAGTTGAGTTTTTTTTTTTTTTTTTTAGAACAAATGCAGAAAAAACACAACCTAAATTAAATTTTAAAATGTAACCTAAATTCTAACCTAAATCCCCTCCCCCACACTTAAAACTTACATTGTTCCCAATGTAGGGTAAAATGCAAAGAAAGGGCAGAAACAACTAAACTATAAATGCAAAAACAAAAAGAAGAGAAAAAGAAAAAGCAAACTTTCCCTTTTCTAATCAGCATAAACCGGATCCTCTAACTCTTGTGGTTGCAACTTTTGGTGCTTTCCCCTTCCATCCATCATGGGTGGGTTCAACCTTCGTTGTGGTTGACAGGAAGGTTTTGCTTGCTCTTCAAATAAGATGCAATGCATGCATGTAGACGGGCTGATTCCTTTGATATCCGCAATCGTCCAACCAATATTCATCTTCTGCTCCGTAAGAACCTACACAAGCTTCTCTTCTTGTGGTGCGCTAAGCCTACTAGAGATGATCACCGGTAATGTCTATCCATCTCCAAGGAATACATACTTTAGGTGACTAGGGAGAGGCTTCAATTCTGGAATGGGGGCCTACAAAATAGAGGGTAAAGGTCTCCTATCAGAAATCAGCAATTTAACATAAGGGGCATTACCTGACTATTGTAAGTCTGGAGAATCATCCAATGCTACAACAGTTTCCTACAAATCAGCATTCAGCATTGGCTCCTCTTTCTCAAGATGTTTACTAATGGAGACATCTAATCCATCCTTTCCATTAAGTTCGAAGACCTCCTGTGCCAAAGAATCAATCGCATCAATAGAGCAGATAGGATTATCATCAGTAGGATATTTCATGGCATCATAAATATTAAACTTAACAATCTGACCATCAAATTCCATGGTGAGTGTGCCACTATAAACATCTATCTTAGTCTTTGATGTTTTTAAGAATGGTCTTCCTAGTAGAATAGGAGTGGTTTGATCACCATTATCCATATCAAGTACATAAAAATCAGCAAGAAAAACCAAATCATTTACTTTCACAAGAACATCCTCAACTACACCCTTAGGATAGGCATTTGATCTATCAGCTAATTGAATCACAACACTAGTTTTATTTAAAGGTCCAAGTTTCAAAGAAGCATATATAGAATATGGCATAACATTAATGGAAGCTCCTAAGTCTAACATGGCCTTCTCAATTCTAGTGTTACCTATCATGTAGGGGATAGTGAACATACCTGGATCATTGCACTTTGTAGGGAGTTTTTTAATGACTACAGAAACATTCTCCCCTACTCTCACCTTCTCACATCCTTTTAGTTTCTATTTCCTTTTATGTGTGCATAATTCTTTTAGGAATTTATCATAATGGGGTATTTGTTTAAGAGCATTAAAAAGGGGAATATTTGCCCCGCATCTACGAAAAGTTTCATAAAAATCTTTGAACTGCTCATCTTTCATAGAACCTACTAAAGCATTAGGAAAAGGAGGTATTGGTTTATAATCAGAAAAGGGTGGAAACTTACGCTTAGGTACTTCATCACCATCGGGAGTGATGTCTTTCTCCTTTTCTTGGTTCGACAATGCGGGGACAGCCTTTGCTGGAATTTCAACCTCTTTACCACTTCTCAAAATGATTGCACTTACATTTTCTTTTGGATTCACAACCGTTTGAGAGGGTAATTTCCCCAAACTCTATGCCTCTAACTGACCAATCACAGTTGCCATTTGGCCCATCTGATTGTCCAAACGTTGGATACTGGCCTTTGTCTCCTACTGAAATTGCAAAGTGTTAGTGGCAAGAGATTTGATAATATCCTCTAAAGACATACCTGAATTAGAAGTTTGGGTTGGCTGCTGTCTAGGGGGTGTGGCTGATACGGCTGAAAAGTTTGGCAGTTTTGTGGATTCCCATAGCTGAGATTGGGGTGATCCCTCCATCCCATATTATACATGCTCGAATAGGGATCATATTTCCTTTGTCGTTGCCCTGGAAAACCACCTACCGCATTTACTTGCTCGACGGACTCCTCTTGAAGAGTTGGGCACATATCCGTTGGATGCCCTACTGTCGAACATATCCCACAAGCCTTCACCATTTGCACACTACCTACAGCCATTTGACGAACAAGAGAGCTTAGACTTGCAATTTGTTGTTCTAGGGAAGAGATATTTACCTCATTAGCATGCTTTGCTGGAGGGTTAAGCCTATAGCCGAACTGCTGAGAATTGGCCGCCATATTTGCAATCAAATTTCTCGTGGCCTTGGGAGTTTTATCTACTAAAGCCCCTCCACTAGCAGCATCGATCATGCTCCTATCAGTAGGTTGAAGTCCCTTATAAAAATACTGAATAAGTAGTTGTTCGCCAATTTGATGGTGGGGGTAGCTTGCACATAACTTCTTAAAGCGTTCCCAATATTCATGTAGGGACTCCCCGTTGTATTGCCTTATACCGCAGATTTCTTTTTCTGATATTGGCCGCCCTTGAAACTGGGAAGTACCTCTCTAAGATTAGCCTCTTCATCTCGTTCCATGTGGTAACACTCCCAGAAGGTAGATAATAGAGCCAATCCTTAGCCGAATCATTCAGAGAAAACGGGAAGGCTCTCAATTTGAATTGCTCTTCAGTTACCCCCATAGATTTCATGCCCGTGCATACCACATGCAGCTCCTTCAAGTGCTTGTAAGGATCCTCACCTGCAAGACCATGAAAAGTGGGCAAGAGATGTATCAGTCCAGATTTCAATACAAAATTAGCATCAGTATCTAAAGCAGGAAAAGTTAAGCATAGGGATTGTTGATTCAAATCAGGTGCAACAAGCTCTTTTAAGGTTCGATTTCCAACCATGATGTCCTCTTCTCTCAAATCAGATATGCTAATAGATAGAGAATCGATGGCTGGATCGTTCTCCTCAGAATGACTCCAAGCTTCCCTCCTTAACCTACGCAAAGTCCCCTCTATTTTTTGATCGTACTACAATTCACCTTTCTTAGAGAATCGAGTTACAGGCATAAATCATGGAAACCCTAATGAACCATGAATGACATACCATAAATAAATAAAAAAAATCTAGAATGATGAAAATAAATAAAATAGAAAATAATCTATGTTGAAAAACAAACAACCAAAGTGATCTCTAGAGATTTTTTTTTTTTGAAAATTCAAAAACAAACTAATGATCACAAGAAGCACAAAAACATATTAGAAAAACCCCCTGGCAATGGCACCAAAATTTGGTGTGCTATCGTAGGCACCCAAAAGTAAAACCTATACTCATGAGAATAAAATGTAGTAGTGTGAGTAAGGATCGTTCCCACAGATAGTATCTAACCTGAATTATGTGCTACGTAAATCAAAGATGGAGAGGGTGTGTGTGTGTAACGAAAACCAGATTTGAAAGAAAGAAAATTAGAATTAAAGAGAACAAAATTTAAATGGGAAGCAAGGCAATTTAGAGTGTTGTAATTAACCAAAAGAACGAATCTTGGTCTAGGATAACATCCACCACCAGAATTTTACTACTGCTCATCGATGCAAGAATAAATCAATCCAGACTTTGAATATTCATCGTATGAATTATTTTCCTGCATCTTCCTAATATCAGTTACTCAGAAAACAAGAGATCCTCTTAACCCTTACTACTGAACAACCTCTAAACAAGCGTTAAAGATTTAATCCAAAAAAAGCATTAAGCATTAGAGATTGATGAAGCTAAACAACACAAGCACAAGCGGTTGCATTTAATTCAGTCGAGTGTCCTTCCTAGGATCTAACAATTTTTGACGCAGCAAATCATTAAACCCTAGTTGCTTCACAGATTAGAGGG
The DNA here is from genome assembly GCF_056320005.1 of Nelumbo lutea. Classification (NCBI taxonomy): domain Eukaryota; kingdom Viridiplantae; phylum Streptophyta; class Magnoliopsida; order Proteales; family Nelumbonaceae; genus Nelumbo; species Nelumbo lutea. The sequence continues at coordinate 28,956,440 of NC_142691.1, read as the reverse complement.
ACAAAACAATTACGGATTTGATATCTAATCTAGCAATAGATTGTAATGAATAATAAACTACTAGGCCTTCCTAGCAATCAAACGAAACAATCATAGATATAAACATAAAAGAACATTCGATATCCAAAGCATGAATTAAACAATAAAAACCAAATTAGATCTCATAGTTTGGTGGATTCTGAGGCTTCTGCTTCCTTCGACCAAGTACAAGAGTTTTAGCCATGCATGGTCATGGTAAAAACTCCAAGAAAATCAGAGAATGAAGAAGATGAGCGAAGAGAAGAGAAGAGAGGTTTGGTTGCTCCCAATCTGCTTGCCTTCTCTCTAGGTTTTTCTCCACTTATCTACTTCCCCCAAGAGAAGCCTACAAAATCTCCTAAAATTCCTCTAAGTCAATCTACAAGTCTCACTTATCCAGAAATAAGCTAAAAAATAAAATAAAACAAAGTTCTTGTGTGAATGGAAGAGTGGTGAAATCACGGATGAAAGCTTCAAGGCTAAGGAATGTTTTCAACACGTCACCATAGTAGTTACAGAGAATTTGGGTCCAATTTTGACCTCGATGCAGTTGAATCTATCAAACTCAAAATAGGAAAATTGCATACTTTTCCTTATCTTTCCAACGCATCTTGAATCATCTCAATCAGAGTCTGGATGATAGAGTTATGCTCAATCTACCACACGGCGCCGAAACTATGTAAAATGACCCGATTAGCCTTGTTTCTCACCTAACGCCTCCTTTCATGCCTTAAACCAAAATATAAGAATTATGAATGCATTTGGGCATAAAATAAACATAAAAGGCTAATTACTAAGGGAGAAAAATATGATATTTTTTGTTCTCATCAAGGTCACCAATGACATGATTGTTGAGGCTGAAATGGACCCGGACATCAAAGAGGAGGGCGACAACGACCTTGGTGAGGAAGTGGCGGAGGACGCCGAGCAGGATGTGATTGCTGAGGATGCCATGGAGACCGATCCGTCCGGAGATGATGAAGGTGGGGGCGAAGAGGCCCAAAATGGCTGATTCACTACCTCTTTTCTCAGACCCCCTTTGTATATATGCATCATGTACTGAGCCTCTGAGCTTAGTTTAATAGATTCTCTCCCTTTTCTCTCTTTTTTTTTATTTTTGAATGTACTAGAATCATCTTTGTATACCGAAGTAATGAAGCACATTTTGTTCTCCATTCTGTGATCATTTGTGTCGAATTTTCTTTGAAGTGTAGATTATCTCGAGGTACCAAGCTGGAGAGCTAGGCGTGAGTAGTAATAATCCGAAGTTGGTACAAGCCGAGGTGTGCAAACACTGTAGGGCATGTGCCCGACCTATTTGCATACTCATGAGGCTAAACTGGAAATATTTAGTTTTGCCTATGCTGAAGAGGTGACTAGGCCTTAAGTTGCCCATGCCGAGGAGGCAAATGGGTCCCATATAATGCCAACATCTTTTACCATCTCGGCACCTTAGCGCTTAGGCTCTGGGAGTGACTCATAGTCCACTCTCCTATTTCATATGCCCTGACCTGCTCAGTGGTCTTCCATAATTTTTCTCTAGCTCACAAACTCATATGTAGTACCTCCTCAAGTTGTCAATGTTCCAAGCGTAGGGTACTTGCTTCCCTTCTATTGTCTCAAGCTCATATGTACTTTCGTCAAAAACTCATCTCACTCTATACGGACCTTCCCAGTTTGGACCGAGCTTGCCTACCCGGGCTCAAGCACCATTACCTTCTAGAGTACTAGGTCACTAACCCAAAACTGGCATCTCTTGACCCAGGCATTGTAGTACCGAGCTACCCATTGTTGGTAGGCCACAGTCCGGATATAAGCCAGGTCACGTACCTCCTCGATCAAGTCAAGGTTGGTTCGCAGTTTGTCATTGTTAGCTTCTTCGTCATATGCCTCAAGCTACAAGGTCTGTACTTCAATCTCAACTAGAATCATAGCTTCCATTCCATAAATCAAATTGAATGGTGTCTCTCTTGTTACGGTCTTAATAGTCGTTCTATAGGCCCAAAGGACATTGGGCAACTCATCCACCCACAAACCTTTAGATTGTGCCAAATGAGCTTTCAGTCCATGGAGGATGGCTTTGTTCGTCACTTTAGCCTGTTCGTTCACCTAAGGGTGTACCATTGGAGTAAAATTCTGCTAGATCCCCATCTTGGCATACTAGTTTTGGAACCTGATATCCTCGAACTGCTTCCTATTGTCAGATATTAGCACCTTGGATAGTCCGAAGTGGCAGACAATGATCTTCTAGAAGAAGTTTTGCATGTTTTGGGCTGTGATCATTACCAACAGCTTGGCCTCCACCCACTTCGTGAAATAGTCCACTGCCACAACTAAAAATCTTCTTTGCCCGGTTGTTGGTGAGAATGGACCAAGAATATCTATCCCCCACTGAGCAAAAAGGCCACGGGCTGGTCAAATACTTCAAGTCGGTAGTAGGTTGATGGAGGATGTTGGCATGCCATTGGCAGTTGTCACATTTCTTGATAAGATCGAGAGCATCCACTTTCATGGTGGGCCAATAATACCCTTGCCTTAGCTCCTTTTGGGCGAGCACCTTGCCCCCAGGTGTCCTCCACAAAGGCCTTCATGGATCACATGGAGTACCTGGTTTGCTTCTAATGGTCGCAAGCAATGTAGGTAGGGGAGCGTGAAGGATCTCCTATACAGTCACCCATCGGTAATAGTGTACCGAGCTGACTAGTGCTCTACCCTCCGAGTTGCATTACGGTCTGCTAGTAGAGTTCCATGAAGTAGATAATCATCAAGCGGGTCAACCCAACTTGGTTCTATTGGCAACATGGGAGCGACCTCTTCTACCCCCCCTCAAGAATGCTAGGCTGAGGTAGGTCTTTAATGTATATTGTTCTCATGGTGTTGTCACTGGTGCTTGCTAAGCGTGATAAGGCATCGGCTTCAGCATTCTCTGACCTCGGTATTTGTCGGATAAACTAGGAGAGGAAGGTCAGCAAGAGTTCCCTTACCTTAGCCAAGTAAGCCACCATGGTAGGGTCTCGAGCCTCGTACTCGCCGTTCACCTGGTTCACAACTAGTTGGAAGTCAGTGCATACTATAATATGCTTCGTGCCGATCTCGTTTGCTAAGTTCAACCTAGCTATTAGTGCTTTATACTCCACCTCGTTGTTCGATGCCTCGAATCTGAACCAGAGAGCGTACTCTAGCTTCACCTCGCTCGCCCTGTACAATATGAGTCCAGCACCACTTCCTCGTTGATTAGAAGAGCCGTCTACGTGGAAGATCCTGGGCTCCTCATCCCAAGTCGGGGCTTCTCTGACCAAGATCAGTGTCGCACTGGTTGATGCCTCCGATGGCTCAACCACCTTAGGGGTCAGCATGCTGAACGTGTATTCCACAACAAAATCTACCAAGGCTTGAGCTTTGATCACTGGGCGTGGCTTGAATCAGATGTCATATTCGCTCAATTCGATAGCCCACTTGATCAACCTGCCTAACACCTCAGGCTTCAGTAGAACATGCTTTAAAGGTTTATTGGTGAGGATGATGATCGTATGAACTTGGAAGTATGGACGCAGTTTCTGAGCTGCTATTACTAATGCATATGCCAACTTCTCGATGTCGGGATATCTGGTCTCAATTGTCTGCAACACTTTACTTACATAGTAGATGGGTCATTGGACCTGATCTACTTCTCTGATTAGTATTTATCTGACCACCTCGTCACTCGCAGAGAGGTACAGCTTCAATTCATCTCCTACTTCAGGTCGGGTCAAAACCGGTGGGGTGCTTAGGTATTTTTTAGCTCACCGAATGCGAACTGACACTCTTTAGTCCACTCAAAGTTTTCATTCCTTTTAATTGCCTCAAAAAAGGGTAAGCACCGACCTGCCAATTTAGACATAAACCGGTTTAGGGTGGCTACCTAGCCAGTTAGCCTTTGGACTTCTTTTACTTTTTGGGGCGGTCTCATATCCAATATTGCCTTTATCTTATTCGGGTTGACATCAATGACACGTCGGTTCACTATATAGCCAAGGAATTTTCCCAATGTGACCTCGAAGACACATTTTTTTTGGGTTGAGCTTCATGTTAAATTTCCTTAGAATTTGAAAAATACAATTTAAGTCATCAATCAATGAATTAGAAAACTGGGATTTCACGAACATGTCGTCAACATAGCATTCAACTTTATTACTGTTCAATGGTTCAAAAACCTTGTTTACAAGACACTAGAAGGTTGCTCCAGCATTTTTCAGTCCGAAGGGCATCACTTTATACTAGTATAGCCCAAGTTCAGTTACAAAAGTTGTTTTGTCCTACTCAGCTAAGTCCATCCTAATCTGGTTTTAGCTAGAGTAAGCATCCATGAAGTTCAACAACTCGTACCTCGAGGTTGTGTCTACTAGGCGGCTAATTTTGAGAAGGAGGAAGCAATCCTTTGGGTAGGCTCTGTTGAGGTTGGTGTAATCGATGCACATGCACCACTTTCAGTTGGCCTTCTTCACCAGTACGAGATTGGCCATCCAGCTCGGGTATTGGACCTCTTTAACGAAGTCAGCTGCAAGAAGATTCTCGGCCTCCTCATCAATTACCCTCCACTGCTGCGAGGCGAGGTTTCATTTTCTTTGTCTAATTGGCCTGATTGAAGGCTCCATATTAAGTTTGTCAGTTATTACATTGGGGTCTATGCTGAGCATTTCTACCACTGACCAAGCAAAGACATCTAAATTACTGAGTAAGAAAGTTACTAGTTGTGACTGAAGTGCTTCATTTAGCAGAGCGCTGATCTGGAGAGTCTTCTTTAGTTTGGCGTTAGAGACCGGGACCTGGGCAGTTTTCTCCATCGGGGAAGCTCATTCTTCTATATGTTCGGTGGTGGCTCTAGCTCGAAATCTTCTACCCCTTGCCCTTCAATGCAGCTATGTAGCATTTACGTGATTCAAGCTGGTTTCCTCATATACCCCCACTTCGTAGCTCGTAGTAAACTTCATTAACAAGTAGTAGGTTGACACCACTACACGGAGGGCGTGCAGGATGGGGCGACCTAGAATTGCAATGTAGGGGGACGGAGTTATGACCACCAGGAATGTGTGCTCAAAGTGCACTAAATTGGGTTTGCTCTCGTTATGACTGGTACTGTGATTCGGCCGAGGGGCTTTACCACTTTGCCGCTAAACCCGACTAAGGGTATGTCTACTCGCTTTAAGTCTTTCTGACTCAACTGCAACTTGTCAAATGCTTCTAGGAACAAGATATCCGCTGAACTCCCAAAATCTATCAGTACCTGCTTTACCTTGAAGTCATTGATTATGAGCTTGACGGCGAGGGTGTCATCGTGTGGGTTCTCGGTAAAGTAGATGGGCTCCTCTACCAGAGGTCACTTGGGTGGGTTCTCAACTTCATGTTCTAAATCTTGAATCGAGGTCTTCCCTGCTGTTGTGCTAGACCCCACAACGGTGGACCCACCGGTGATCATGTTGATTACCCCGCAGATCAGCCTATTCTCTAGTGGTAGCTGTTGTCAAGGTGGCTAGTCATTCTCTTACTCGATTCTAGAGCTTCCCTTCTTTGGCTGGCCTGCCAGTCTGTCATCTCCCAGTCCTCATGCTTGATGAACTTCTTCAGATACCCACGGCAAATAAACTCTTCAATCTCATCACGGAGGTTTTGGCAATTCTCTATGTTGTGCTCGATGTCACGGTGGAAGTGGCAGTAGACATTTGGGTTCTTGGTTGCCGGATCTCCTCGCATCCTGGGCAGCCATTTGACGTAGCCGGAATCCTTGATTGCCATCAAGATTTCATTCTCCCTCTGCACCACGTTAAGAAGGCTCACAACAGATTTCAGACACTTCTTACTTGTGATGATGTGCACAGTAAATAGGTCAGAAAACTGCTCCTAGCTCTTGATCGAGTCCGATGCTAATTTCCTATACCAATTTCTAGCTAATCCTTTGAAGGTGGTAGAAAATGCTACACACATGCTTGCCTCATCTGCTCTGGTGAGGAACATTTGAGACTGGAGAGTGTCGCCGTGGTCATTGGGATCAAACTTCCCATCATAAGTTTCCAATGTGGGTGTTTTAAAATCTTTTGGCCTCAAGTCTGTGAGAACCTCTGGTGCTAGGGGGGAGGGTCGGCTTAACACAAGAGCCGGCTGTGCAACCACTGAGGTCACTTCCTCCCTCTCCTTTTCTTTTCAGCCTTAGGATCATCTTATAACAATCCTAACCCTCCATTCTAAACCCTAGGGCACTCATATTTCTGCAAAAGCCTAGCTACCGTCCTCCTCTTTCTCTCTAATTCTAGTTATATCCACCCTTCTCTATAAAAAGGAATCCAAGGGCCCTAGAGAAGGGGTTGGTCAATCACCTAGGTAAGAAGGAAGGCTGATCTTGAGAAGTTCAAGGGTAGAGGAAGAGGAAGACGCCTAGGCAAGAGGAGGGGTTCTTACTTGCAGTTCACCAACACCACTACTACCACCTCTAGATTTGAATCCCAACCATTTTTTTCTTCAGTTTTAGAATTACTCCGTTCTTTAATTTCCAGTTTAATTTTGCCTTGTTGCAAATATACTTTTATTAGATTTAATTTGTGTTTTATTTTTTTTTCTATAGATCTAAAATTCAGCAAGGTAAGACAAAAGGCCCAGCTCGAGAAGTTAAAGGGTGGAAGGAGAGATCTGGAAACTACTACCTCTGATCAGATTCTTGAACATTTTTATTTTGTTTCTTTTATTTAGTTGTTTATGTTATTTATTTATTTTTATGCACTTGTTATTTTCAGTACTGTTCAAATTTGGTTTTAATGAATTCCATTTTTTTAATTAATTAATTTCTTATTTCTGCAACTCCCACTTGCGTTTTCTTCAACCAGATCTAAGTACATGATTATTTTCCCCTTGCTTCCTTGTGGATACGACCCGTTCTCAACCATTTACTATGTTTATACTTTTTTTGTGAGAAATGGTAAATTTATAAATATTTAAACTGGTGTTCCAGATTGTTTAACGACACACTTCCGGAAACACTACTATGTAGACAGGCATAGGGCCTAGTCTGACCACGAACGGCCATAACCGTCCAAAGGATCTAACTCCCCAGCCCGGCCTCACAAACATGATGCCCATAGTAGATCCCATCACTCCGTCCGAGTGTCAACAAAAGAACGGCTTGACCAACACCTACAGCAGCCGCCAATCTCGATAACCGAATCCATCTTGGTCTAAGATTGGCCTGCTATCCCAAAAGGGGGGAAGTTTGCAAACATGGTCCTAGCCGATAGAGATGCTGAGATCAAAGAAGTGAGAGAGCGGTTGGCAGAACTGGAGTGCAACCAAGCAGATAGAAGCATTGCTCCTTTGACGGCTCAACCAATAGAGAAGCACCACGGTCAATAGCCCGCCAAAGAGATTATCTTCGTCCAAGAGATCGTCAACGAGCTCCCCCCAGCCGGATGGAAACCTCCTCAGTTTGAGAAGTACGATGGAGCATTGGACCCCAATGACCACATTGAGGGGTTCAAGGCAATAATGATGTTGCACAACTCCTCCAAAGGCATCATGTGCAAGGCCTTCGTCACCACCCTCCATGGAGTCACCAAAACTAGTATGCTTCCCTTCCTCTATGGTCCATATCCTCCTAGGAGCAGTTGGAGATGCAGTTCTTGGCGCAATTCACCGCTAGCCAAAGGCATTGGAAGATGATTAGCCTCATGCAAGTGTAACAAAAGAAAGTAGAGACCTTGAGGGAATACTTGGCGAGGTTCAACGCCGAGGCCCTCTAGGTCCAATCTCAAAACCAATCAATAGCTATGACCACCATCATGAGCAAACTGCGTTCCTTGATGTTCAGCTTCTCTTTGCAAAAAAACCCTCTGCCCAACCTGACCATGCTTATGAAGCACGCATAGAAGTATATGAATGTCAAAGAGGTCCAAGTGTTATGTAGGGAGGATGAAGACCAACACGATCAGAAGCATTGAGACTATGACGGCCGAAGACTGGACCGAGAAACCAAGAGCCTAGATTGCTGACTGTTAGACAGTTATGCTCTTAGCTCCAATCAAATTAATGTACCTTTTGACATTTATTGTAAATGAATAAAGTACATAATTGATTCATGTCATTGTGGTGTGTTTCTATGTAATACACTTAAATTGGACACTTATGAGACTCGTGTTAATTTAGAATCTTCACAGTCGTTGAATAGATCTGGGGAGATTTATCCTACCAAGGCTGACATTGATGTACCACCAAGTTGGTTGGGTTGACTTGTCTCAGCTGCTAGGGTGAGACCTGAGGTACATGCAGTGTGGGTTTTCTTGAAACACTAAACCGGACCAAAATTCCAGTATTGCCCTAGACCTTGGAGATAAATGGGCAAAAGTGGAATGTTAAACCTGACCCTTAGACTCGATTATGGTACTGCACTGGTTGTCGGATTGGGCTGTCTTTGATATGCCAATTAGTGAGATCCTTAAAGGGGGTCAAAACCTAGGTACGTTGGGACAATCTGAGAATTCAATTGAGTGGGTGACCATAGTGACAAGAACAACCCCTTTGTCGGACAAAGTGAATGATTGGGGATGCACTCTCTCTGATGGAAACCTAAACTGCCGGCAGTTGATTTCAACCGTTGAAATTTGTTTTTGCAAAATATATTTATATAAAGATATACATATATATATTATGGTTTCAAAATATTTGCAAATGGTTTTAATTCTCGGGATCCATGTGAGTAAAGAGTGCAACACTATACCTTGCAGTCGAGGGAGAGGTCATCTCTTGTCAGGTAGTGTTTGATCATTATGGGCTGAGAGGTTAAGTGTAAGACCATTGAGGTTAATACCTGATGGGCTAATCTTGGATCTGCCCACAGCTCTTGGGCTTTCATAAGGTGGTTGGACCCAAGGACCATTTAGTATAAATGTTGGACCCATTAAGAGCCCATGGTGATGGACGCAGGGGTTCACTATCTCCTATAGTGAATTCGGCCAGGCCTTGTAACAAAAGATGGGCTGAACCCATGTGGCTGACATGTAGATCAATGTTTGGGTCCCATGCCATACAAGGAGATCCAACTGGGCAGTTGGTTAAGAGGTTAAGTGAGCACTTAAACTCAATGGGTTTAAAGCCCAATTCGAATTGGATTAATAAGATAAATTAAATAGGGGAAAATCTGGGTTTGGATCAATAGATAAGTATAAGAGGATAAGTCTTATCCACTTAAAGAGCCTAGATCCAAATAAAGATTTGGATCAAGAAACTCCTAAATTGATTAGGATCAAGTTGATCTTAAATTGCAGATAAGATAAGAGATTATCCTTATCACTTAAAGAGTCCAGATCTAGAAAAAAATTTGGATTAGGAAACTCCTAATCAGATTAGGAGATTGTCTCTTTAAGGCTATAAATAAGAGAGCAGGGCGGACATGCAAACATATACAACAGATATTATAGCAGTCTGCAAGAGTTCTTCCCTGTTCTTGCTGCCCTACCCAGTTCGATCTCCACTTGTGAGAGTGATCAAGAATTGTTCTTGATATTCATTCTTGGTAGAAGAAGCAATCTAAAGTTGTGCTCACCAGCCTCTACCCCATTCTTGCTGAAGAATTTGGTTCTTGCTGAAGAGTCGTCCTGCTCATTTTGCTTCACCTCTCACTGTGTCATCTTCAGTGGAAGCAGTTTTTGGTCATCTTCCTGATGTATTGACTCTGGGGCTTCAACTCATGTGTGTAAGTCACTGTAGGGGTTCAAGATAAGCAAAAGACTAAGTGACAGAGAAGTGATGCTCTACTTGGGGACTTCTGCAATAGTTGCAACTACAACCATAGGAACTGTAGAACTAGTTTTCAGAAAAGGAACGATTATACTTAAAGATTGTCTTTTCGTGCCTAATTTAAGAAGAAATTTGATTTATGTCTCAAAATTATGCATGGATGGTTATTCTATCTTATTCAGTAATGTGATTACTATTAAACGGAGTAGCAAGTTCCTCGCATATGGAGAACTTGAGAATGGTCTCTATGTTCTCCATCATTCTCTGGAAACAAACATTATCGAAACTATATCGGAAATAATCCCCAAGAAGAGAACTCGTGATATAGTAAGTCTCACGTGCTTGTGGCATTACCAACTTGGCCACATTAACATAGATCGTATCACAAGGTTGGTAAAGGATGGTCCTTTGGATTTTCTAACTGTAGAAGATCTTCCAACTTGTGAACCTTGCCTTCAGGGTATGATGACGAAATGACCATTTATTGAAAAGCCTGAAAGATCTACAAGAACACTTGACCTTATACATATTAATGTATAAGGTCCCCTGAATGTTAGGACACATAACTAGCATGTTTATTTTATAACTTTACCGATGATTGCTCACGGTATGGTTACATGTACCTGATGAGACATAAGTTGGAAAAATTTTGAAACGTTCAAAGAATTCAGATAAGAAGTTGACAAATAGTTAGGGAGAGAAATTAAGGACATGGTCGTTAAAACTCAATTTCCACATGAATTAATACAAGACTTGCATTCTGTTCTTGAAATTTTGCGTAAGTTTAATATGAGACTGAACCCAAACGTGTGTATTCGGTGTGACCTCGGGCAAGTTCCTATGATACATCATTAACCGGCGCGGCATTGAGTCCAACTCGGACAAAATTAAGGTCATCTTAGATATGAGACCACCTCGAAAATTGAAGGAGGTTCAGAGGTTGAATGGTCGCATAGCCGCCTTGAGCTACTTCATGTCCAAATCAGCAGACCACTATCTGTCATTCTTTAAGGCAATCAAAAGTGTAAAGGATTCAAATGGACCCAAGACTGTTAGCTCGCGTTTGACGAGCTCAAGAAATACCTCGCTAGTGTGCCGATCTTAACCCGACCCGAGGAGGGCGACATTTTAGAACTGTACCTCTTGGCAAGCGACGAAGTTGTCAGTTCGGCACTAATAAAAGAAGTAGATTGGGTTCAACGACCCATCTATTATGTTATTAAAGTATTGTAGGGAGCAGAGACAAGATACCTAGAGATAGAAAAGCTAGCATATGCACTAGTAATTACAGCTTGGAAGCTTCGCCCGTACTTCCAGGCTCACACTGTTATCATTCTCACCGACAAGCCTCTGAGGCAAGCTTTACTTAAGCATGAGGTCTCTAGTTGGTTAACGAAGTGGGTCGTTGAGCTTAGCGAGTACGACCTTCAGTACAAGCCATGAACTGCCATTAAGGCCCAAGCCTTAGCAGATTTGATCGCCGAGTGCACATTCAACTCCGAAGTCCCCAAGCCAGTTGAGCACGAGGCTCCCAGCTCGGGTGAGCCTAAAGCTCCCAGGCTGGTCGAGTCTGAACCCCATGAGGTAGCAGCCAGTGTTCCATCTCTCCTAGTCCGACCAAGCGTGAGCTGGGATGAGGAGCCATGGATCCTTCACATAGATGGCTCCTTGAACCAACAGGGCAACAGAGCTGGAATAGTTATGCACAGCCCAAGTGGCACGAAACTGGAGTACGCACTACGCTTCGAGTTTGCGGCATCTAACAATGAAGCGAAATATGAGGCGTTGATAGTTGGACTAGCTCTAGCCAGAGAAGTAAAAGCCAAGCATATCGTTATCTGTAGCGACTCCCAGCTCATGGTCAACCGGGTCACTGGCGAGTACAAAACTCGCGAGCCAACCATGATCGCCTACTTAGCCAAAGTTAGAGAGGCCCTGTTCAACTTCTAGTCACACTTTATCAGGCAAATCCCAAGGTCGGAGAACACTGAGGCCGACGCCCTGTCTAGATTAGCCAGCGCCAACGACATCACCATGAGAATCGTGTACATGGAGGACTTGCCTCGGCCTAGCATTCTTGGGGGGGGGGGTAGAGGAGGTCGCTCTCATCATTCAAGCAGAGCCGAGTTGGATTGACCCGCTCGTGAGCTTTTTGCTACATGGGACCCTCCCTACATATCGCAATGCAGCCAGAAGGGTGTGGCGCCAGGCAGCCAAATACGTCATGATAGACGAACGGCTGTATTGGAGATCCTACACGCTCCCCCACCTGCATTGCTTGCGACCTACCGAAATTGAGCTCGTACTCTGTGACACTCATGAGGGGTATTATTGGCCAACAATGAAGGTAGACGCTATTGAGCTTGTTAGAAAATGTGACAAATACCAGAGACATGCCAATATTCACCACCAACCCGCTGCCAACCTCAAGTATCTCACCAGCCCGTGGCCCTTTGCACAGTGGGGCATCGATCTACTCGAGCCATTCCCGCCAGCAACGGGTGGGAGGAAGTTCTTAGTAGTGGCAGTGGACTACTTCACCAAGTGGGTAGAAGCTGGACCCCTTGTAACGATCATAGCCCGGAACGTCCAAAACTTCTTTTGGGAGAACATCGTGTGCCGCTTCGGGTTACCTCGAGTATTGATTTCTGACAATGGTAAGCAGTTCGAGGACATCAAATTCCAAGGCTGGTGCCAAGATATGGGAATCCGACAGAATTTTACTTCAGTTGAACACCCTCAAGCAAACGGTCAGGCAGAAGTCATGAACAGAGCCATCCTCCGCGGACTAAAGGCACGGCTGGACAGAGCTAAAGGGTTGTGGGCAGATGAGCTACCTAGCATCCTATGGGCCTACCGGACAACAGAGAAGACCGCCACGGGAGAAACACCCTTCAACCTCACCTATGGCACCAAAGCAGTTACCCCCTATGTTGCGACTAAAAGAATATAGTGATCAGATGAATGAAGATGAGCTCCATACCAACCTCGAACTACTCGACGAAGTAAGGGACCTCGCGTACATCAGGACTGTAGCCTACCGGCAGAGAGTAGCTCGGTACTATAACGTCAGGGTCAAGAAGTGGAACCTCCGCATTGGCAACCTGGTTCTTCTTAAGGTTATTGTACCTGAGCCCAACGCTAGCAAACTTGGGTCTAACTAGGAAGGACCTTACCGAGTGAAACAAGTACTCGATGAAGGAACGTACAAGCTTGAGACCCTCGAAGGGAAACAAGTACCTCGGGTATGGAATATTGTCAACTTAAGACAATACTATCTGTAACAACTAAGTAGGCCATGAGCCACTCCCAAAGCCTATGGGCCAAAATGCCGAGCTAACACGATCTCGGTGCAATAAGACCCGGTCGCCTTTGAGGCATGGGCAAACTTCAAAAGTGAACTACAAGTCACTCCCAGAGCCTAAGGGCCAAAATGCCGAGCTAACATGATCTCGGCGCAATAAGACCTAGTTGTCTTCATGACATGGGCAAACTTCATGTGAGGAGTGTAAGCAGCTCGAGCTTAAACCCCACCAAGCATAATTCGTTCTGGTACGATGATCGAACTAGAGAATAACCAGTGAGCATATAGTTTGGGCACGCATGGTAGTCACTTTGTCGTACACCAGGTATGTAGCTCTAATAGCTTAGGTGCTGAGATTGCCTTAGCAAAGATAGAGAGAGCATATCATACTTGGAGGAAAAAAGGAAAACTTTTATTACCATTTCAAAACAAAAAAAAAACAACAGAAAGAGGAAGAAAAGACAATGCGATAACCGAGCTAAACAGCTTGGGAAAGTTGATAGTAACAGGGCACAATCGCCCAACCAAAAGACCTTTGAAAGACCGGGTTTATGGCACCCGGAAGCCACCAGAAGTCCAGAGAAACACCGCCTCAGGGATCCACCTCCTTATCCTCATCCTCTGGGGAGTCAAGCTCCTCTTCCTCTGCATGGTCCGCCGTCTCAGGAGACAGACCCTTCATAGTGATGCCATCGAGGTTGAGCCCGGAGAACGTTTTTCGAACCAGCCACCTGTAGAGCTTAAACCCAGAGCAGTATGAACTCGAACCATATTCCACCTGGAGGTCGTGGTGTTCCTGGGAGTCTCTAAAATCGCAGACCACTTTCTTTCGTTCAGCTTCCACCATCTGATCAAAGCTTCGAGACTGATCTAGAAGAGTGGACTCCAAGTCCCGCACCTGCTGCTTGAGGAGCTCCCTCTTCGCCGCCACCCTCGATGACTCCTCCTTGTAACGCTCTCTCTCTTCAGAAAGCTAGGCAATTTGAGCCTCCTGGTCGTGAACGAGCAGCTCTTGAGATTCGCTCCCCTTGTGTGTGATGGAGCTCACCCCCGATCCGGTCAAGCTCGCCTTGGAGCTTCTTATTAGTAGCCCGCTGGTGGAGGGTGTCGCTGTGGTGGACGCGCATCTAGAGAGCCATGGCATGGATGGCAAAATTCACCTGCCAATAGAAGAGAAGGTCAGACGACAATGAAAGGAAGCAAAATGAAAGAAGAAAAAGGGAAGGAATCACTTACCACCATGCAGTGGGCGGAGGCAAACGCGGTGAGGTCCCTGGGCTCCATATTCCCCCAATGAGTGACCTTGTCGTTATTAATTGCCTTATGGCTCCTTCGGCGAGCCACAAGGTAGTCTTTCACCTATTCCCAATTCCACACTGGGAACGGAGGGTAAGGGCATGGCTGGAAGGGGTTACAGGGAGCCGCCCCTTGCTGAGGAAGCTCGTCCCCTCCGAAACCAACCCCACTAGTTCCCTCAGATGGGAGTGCTAGGATCTTAGGCGGAGGGGAGGACAAAACCAGCTCGACAGACCCAAACTCAGTACCTCCCGAGGGGGGAGTCCGGTCAGGGCACGTCCTCTTCGCTTGGCGCCTCTAGTTGCTTGAGAAAAGGAGGCACGAATCGATAGTAGACATGATGGCTGCCAAAAGGACATCAGTGTTAGTTCAGTAAGAATGAAATATATGCATGTGAATATGAGCACGATGTCATTACAAAAACCACGTGACCTAAAAAGACAACCTACCCGGGCTCAGGCCAGCCTGCACGAGCTTCTCCTCGGCTAAGTAGTCCAAACAGAGGAAGCCTACCAATGCCCAGGACAGCATCATTTTCTGAGTTTCGAGGTCCAGCTCGGCCCCGAGGTCCTGGATGGCGCCCCTCCAAGAAGTTGGGAAGGGCCACCCCTCGGGGTTGCAGACTGCAAAGTAATCCTGCTTCCAAGAAAGAATCTTATTCTGCAGCTCGTACAAGAGCTTATAGCCACGACGGGGAGAGAGGTAGTAAAAGCACCTCTCTAGAGGGACCCCAAGAGCAGCATTTTTTATACAAAGAATAGAGGCAAAAATGTCAAGGTTCAAGGGAAGACGGTACTCGTAACACAAAGATATAGTCCCAACCATATTTCGAATGGCATTGGGATGAAGCTGATCAATGGTGACGTTAAAATGATTTAGCACCTCCACTATTAAGGGGTGTAGGGGGAGACGCAAGCCAACCTCGAGTTGTTCCTGGAAGATTACTATGTCATTGGGACCATGCTCCCAAGAGAAGTTGTCAGTAGGGAGGTTGTAGGTCAGGTCCCCAAGGAGGCGAAAGTAGCGGATTAGAGACATGAGTCTCTCCGCTGTCATGGAGGAAGGGCCAAAAGTGTCAGACTCCCTCCCCCTAGAAGTAGATGCTACATCACCGGAGGCCTCCTGAGCCTCCGGGTCCTGCTCCTAGGCTCCCCCCGAGCTCAAGGGAGCATCGTCGTCCTGATTATCACCCCGGTGGTAGGTGTGGTATGGGTACCCAGACATGGTTGACAGCGATTGGGACTCATCAGAAGAGACGAAACGAAGCAAACTGAGGAATTCGGGTAGACTAGATGAATGCGCAACCTCAGAATTCGAAGACAGCAAGGTGGCGTGTGAGAAAACGAGGCCCAGAAGGCCCCCCTATTTATAGTCCCCACTCCTCCAAATTGACGGCCCAGATCAAAGTAGATCCAACAACTTGCGGGCGCACTGACTGCACGCCTTCTGAAAGCCGAAGGTGATTGGTGGCACATCTTCCATGATTAAGGTAATCACGGCCGCATGGCATTTAGAGTTAAGAGCCACTCCAGCAAGTTTTCGGAATCTGAAAAGTCAGGAAAGTCAGAAAATCTCTTGATTCCCATGAATGCATTTAATGTGAGTAGTCAATCATGTTTGAATTTTGGTCAAATCAGTCCATCACGCTTCATGAACTCCTCACACTAAGACAATGCTCTCAGCCTGAGGAGTGGGGGGCAATTGATGGAGCACGATTTGACCCAACCTATGAAACAGTGACACATGGACACTGACTCAGCACGAGCGACAGCTCAGCATTGTAGCCTGGTGCAACCAAGTGACGGGCCCATAAAGCAAATCGCTACATTGTAACTCACAAAAGGAGAAGCTCACCACAACGCGAGCTCCGGGTTCCCCGAGTTACCTTTGAAGAGATACTCCGAGGCAACTTTGTCTCGCGAGCTGAAGTTATTAGCTCGTTCGAGCTCCCAAGCAGACAAGTCATCCCAAGGACCAATTCTACTAAGGACAATCTTGGAGTGTTCCAAGCTCGCTACAAAATAGTTCGCGAATGAGCCGCATAGGTGTTCCTCAGGAAGCTTCTATCTAACAGGCCGTACCGATCAGACTGCGCCATATCCCTTACTGACGGCGCAGTCCCTGTCCTTTCGACTGTCTGTGTCCACGTCTCTCAGCAGGCGAAGGCGTGCTTGCCACTTTGGAGACGTGTCACTCACCCAGGCAAGAAGTACGTCACAACGGCCACCTGCACGGCTCTGGCGGGTTACAACTGTGGCACGAGCTCAGTGGCGGTTACGCCCGACCTGGCATGAGTGCCCCGTTAAAAAGCCCTTAGGGCAAAAGAGAAACTTGTTCTTGAGACTTCTAATCTCTCGAGTATAGTGAGAATGCGTTATCTTCACTCTTAGCCTTCGCCCTCTCTTTGCTTCTCCTATAGAGTAATAACTTAAGCATCGAAGTGACATGATTATATCTAATAAAGTCCGATTTCTTTTTTCTGATACACTATTTAATTCCGGTGTAGTAGAAAGAGATAATTGTGATATAATTCTATTGTCATTTAAGTAGTCCCAAAGTTCATTAGAGAGATTTCACCTCCTTTATCTTATCAAGGGTTTTGATTTGTATCCCTAATTGTTTATCGATTTAATGTTTGAATTCTTTGAATTTTTCAAATGATTCAGACTTATGCCTCATTAGGTACACGTAGCCATACTAAGAATAATCATCAATAAAAGTTATAAAGTAAAAATATTGGTTGCATGTCCTAACATTCAAGGGATAACATACATCCATATGTATAAGGTTAAGTGTGCTTGTACTTCTTTCAAACTTACTTGTAAATGACATCTTTGTCATTTTTCCATGAAGGCAATGTTCACAAGTTGGTAGGTATTTTACTATGAGGAGATGTAGATGACCATCTTTCACCAATCTTGTGATTTGTTCTATGTTTATGTGGACAAGTCAATAATGCCACAAGCATGTAGGATTAACAACTTCTTGTGTTCTTTTCATGGGGATTTTTTCAAGACTGTTTCAATCACATTTGTTTCTAGAGAAGGGTGAGGTACACAAAGACCATTATCAAGTTCTCCATAAGCAAAAAATTTGTTATTCAACTTAAGTATAATCTTATTACTGAATAAAATAGAATAATCATCCTTAAAAGACAATCTTTTAGGGTAATCATCCCTTTTCTAAAAACTAAATCTACTGATTCTATAATAACAATTGCAACGGTTGCAGATGTACCCATGCAAAGCATGATCTCATCATCACTCAACCTTCTACTTTCCTTGAACCCTTGCAAAGTGTTGTATGCATGAGTAGAAGTGTTAAAATCAATACACCAGGAGGAAGAATTGACTAACATGTTGGTCTTTATGACCTAAGTTTTGAAAATACCTTCTTTCTTCTTTTTAAAGGATTCTAGATATTGAGTACAATTCCTCTTCTAGTGCCTAGTTTCCTTGCAGAAGTGACATTCATATGATGATTTGTCTTTCTTCTACTTCTTTGGTTTTCCACCCTTCTTTTGAGGCTTGTTCTTGCACTTTTGTTTCTTTTGCCAAATTTGCCTCCTTTAACAAGCATGGATACTGGCTTGTCCTTTTTAATTAGTTCTTTGACCCTTTGCAAAATATTGCCAAGTTCTTACAAGTTAGTTTTTAGCTTGTTCATGTTGTATTTGAGAACAAATTAATTGAAGGACATGGGTAGAGAGTTCAAGATGACATCAATTTTTGTACCATCACCTAATTTGGAGCAAAGAGCCTCCAATTCATTTACGAACCCTATCATTTTCATGACATGGTCATTGAATTGGCTAGTTCTTTTGTTGTGCACAATGATTCTGCTCCTTATACATGGCCTTCAAGCTATCCAGGATATCTTTGCAAGTAGTAATTTGTTCAAATTATCTTTATATAGAACTGTATAATGAGGCGATGATGTAACAATGGGCAAGAGAGTTCTTTCTCTTCTCATTCTTGATATTCGTTCTTTCTTGCCTTAAAAGCTCTTTTACCGAGATATTCCAATGCCTTATCATTGGCAATTTTGTGCAATTTTTTAGATGTTAGCACTTGGTTAAGGTTGCGGATCTAATCTACGTAGTTGGGTCCCTTGAGTTTGTTATCATCTAGCAGTTAGCGAATTAATCAACCCAAACTAATACAACCCGAGTTGACCAAGTTTCACTAATGGTCGGTTGGTTTTGGTAATGAACTTCTCAACCCAACCATGTCAATTTGGTTGGCCAAACATCCTACAACCATATATTAAGTAAAAATTGATAATAACTTCACAAGGCTTCTAGACTTTTTCTTAAATAACCCACCTTTTTGAATTTAGTCCCTCTCTATCATGAGAGCAAAAATTGTAATTTGAGTATTATTATTCTCTAGTTCATTTAATTCTCATACTCTCACATTGAATGATACATTTTAGGTATCTTAGTTTCTCATAAAATCCATGAGTAATAATTTTAATAGTATAAAACCTAATTTTTTAAGATTAAGGTAAAAAAAAAAAGTCAGGTTTCTAGGTGGCATTTAATTAGTTCAACCATTTGGGTCAAATAGGTCAACCAATGAGATTATAGTTGAATAATCAAATTTTTAAAAAGAAAAAAAAAATACAATGACTTATTGAAATATACACAAAATGAAACCTTTTTATTAAACAAAAATATGTGTGATAAACAAGAAATGCTTTTATTAATGATGTAAATGAAATACAAATTTTAAAATTAGTTTGAAAATGAAATCTTTTCTTGTATAATTAGGTGGTAGGTCAATATTTAACCTTTTGGATAAAAAGATAGAAATACAATATGTTGTAATAAATACAAAACCTTTTTAGAAAAATATGGGCATCTCTAATGTTATATATTCATTTTATTCAAAAATAAATATGATAATAAAAATTATTTATATTAACGATGGAATAGAATAAATAATAAGAAATTAATGTTTAACCTCGGAGTCCACTAAGTGGGCTAAATGGTTCAATACTTCAATTAGTTGAATCAACAATATTTTACAAGCATGCGATAAAAGGATCCAAAATCCTAGTTAGGTAATGTATCAACCAGTTTAATTGATTCATTTAACCATTGGATAGAAACACTGATGCAAAATCCATCAGTCAAAAAAGTAAACTCGTGATGTCATAAATTAAATAGTAAAAGTAAAAACATAGAAAATTATATAAATACTACAGAAAACTTGTGATGCCATATTTTATTAATTTACCACCCAGTTCAAGGCAGGATTGGGGAATTATATGCAAACCCCGTCCCCTTCCCATCCCCATCCCCACCCTTTTCCCATTTTGGGTATAAATATTTTCCTTGTTCCCGCCCTATCCCTGTTTATGATTGGGGAAAACCTGCCCAATTCAAGGTGGGCAGGGTATGGCTCTAGTTTTACAAGAAAAGTTGCCATCCCCATTTTTTATACACTAAGGTGGGCAGGATATGGCCCCAATTGGACATTTCAAAGTCAAAGTAGAATAAGTTTTATGGCATGGTAATTTTTGGAACGTAGTTGTGGCTTGATTTATGCATGTTTGTCAGCTACCAAGTTTGCAAGTGTTAATAAATAGGAGAGCAAGTGAAATATTTTGTCCTCATCTCGGACTAAGGTCATGTTTTGAAGTGTTTACATTAAAAATGAATGCTTTAAGTGCTTATTCCAATAAGCACTTATTTGCATTTGGCACCCAATTTTTTTAAGTGTTTATTGTAAAAAGTAAGTATTTGTTTCATATTGGGCATTTGGTTGTCTTTTTCTCCAATGCGTATTTGTAACTATTTTGTCCTTCATTTGCTTTCAAATTTTCAAAATATACTTTTATGAAATTACTTTTGTTAAATTACTTTTATAATTAAAAACACTTTTATGAAAGTACTTTATGAAAAATCTTTACAAAAGCACTTTTATAAAATTAATTTTATGAAAAGTAGCTTTACACAAAAGCACTTTAATAAAAGTACTTTTAACATACTAAAATATTCTCAATGTGTGACTGGATGCTATGTAAGAAGAGTTTTACTTGTAGGAGATTCAGGCTCGTAGCTGAGATGGTCACTCAGCATCACTCTGATTATAGATGTGTGGGATCACACCGGCGTACCTGCAGGCTCTCAGTGGCAAGGTCAGTGATCTGTCACCATTCCTCGATTCCCCTGTAATGTAATACCCAAAAAGAAAAAGATACATTTGGACAGTACACTTTCTTCCTGTTTGAATTCATAAAAGAGCATTGCAAATTCATTGTCGACAAGATTCAACTAGGGTTGGTCAGGCTTGGAATCATCCCTGAGACTAGGCTCCCTAATTTGAACCTTGGTCATTCTGGTCCAGTTGCCTACTTGTTCTCTATATTTTACTTTTATAGATTATTATGCAGCACAACATGATACACCATCTAAATGGTTTATCTTGTATGCATTATAATGTAATTCAATTGTGTAAGCTTAGGGCCCGATCAATCCACTTAGGATTGGTCTTGTTCTTAGTTGTATCCCTTGAAATCCTTTGGAACAATATTATATAGTCTAATTTTTTAAGAAAATTTGGGTGGGAATGAAAGGTGAAGGCAGAATTAGATGCTGATCAGACAGAGCTACATCCACTGTCTTTACCAACCCATTATCTTGTTTTATCTTGTCTTTGTTTCTTGATATGTATATATTTTATGTTTAAATTAAGTCATTAAGTGTAACAACTAGGTTGGGCTAGAGTAGACTAAACTCAGACTTCCAAAGGGAATCTGCAGTTTCTTCTTCACTGGATGTGAAATGAAACATGTCCACGATTCATACTGTAACCAGATGAATCAGCAGCTGAAGACTTCCAATTAGGTTTTGCATATTGCGTTGCCTTGCAATTTTCCTTTCAATAATTCAAAGAGGAATACTAGTAAACCAGTTTTCTTCGCCCTACAGAAAAAAGATTCTAATTTTTTCTGTCTGCTTCTTTACATGTGCCCCACCATCCATAGTGAACTTCATTGTTTTGCCTCAAATTATAATTGAGAACAAATAATGGAAGCTGACAATTAAGTAATAAACTGTTTGGCAGTATTAGAAAGTAAACTGTACATGTATATCATTGCTACTAATATATTTGATGGGAAAACTTCAAATTTTCAGATGGGGATATAGGGTTCATTGTAGCCAAGGAATTAGAATATAGTTCTAACAAATGTGGTTTCTTCTATTACTTTACTGAATTACAATGTAGAAGATGGATTAAATGGAACCTGCAGTGATGTTAGTTGAAAACACTCCATAAAATTGTTGATTCTTTACATCGTGGTCTTCTCATCTGTTTTCATATTTGTTAAATCTCTGGTTTTAATCCATAATACAGCTTATAAACCACCAATAACAACTATGGCACCTGCCAAACTGATTAATGTTTCATAATAGAACATTTATTTCATATAAACCACAAATCATGACTAATAAAGCCTTCAATACTTCATCCCTCACCAACACCAATAGATTTGTCATGAGCTAAAAGAGGTTCCTCCAAGTCAATTTTGCAGCTCATGGTGGATTCATTTCTTGGTCTTTCATCTGCTTTAATATCTGTTAAATCTCTGGTTTTTCCCCATAGCACAGCATATAAACCACCAATTACAAGTATAGCACCTGACAAACTGCTTAAATATATAAAATAGAAAATTAATCAAAGTAACACCAGTTTCCAAAACAAAGGAGGGAAAGCTTAAAATAGATAAATCATATGGAACATATTATTTAAGATATTACCTGCCAATGAAAAGATCTTCGTGAAGAATTAAAGAGGCCAAAATGGTGGTAATCACAGTGGATAGGGGGCTGAACATTGCAACAAACAGGGGTCCTCTTTTTGAGATGCACCAAGGTAGGAGAAAAAAGGATAATCCAGATCCTACAATCCCCTGCATTTTATTTTCTGCATCGTCTACTATTAAAAATGGAGATATCATATAACTACTTCAATTAGTATAATTTATAAAAGGAATAGAGAACAATATACATCCAATTCTATGTATATGATTCCTTACCCCATATAAGATGCAAAGAAGTTCAAAGCTTGATTTTATGTTCCAAGATGTTGGGTCTGATTCTAGAAATAATGTCAGAACAGCTGATTGTGAGGTTGCCATGAAACACGACCAAGCAGAGAAAGAGAGGTTATCAGGACAAAACTTGGACACGGGGACCTATTTTCCAGTACATAAGCAAGATATGAACATTGATGATCTTAAGAATAGAATATGAAGTAAAGCTTCAAATAGGTGTTTACCTGCAAAATCATCCATAATGACTGGCAACACTGGCTTGCAAGGAGGAGGACACAACCCAATAAAAACATAGAATTTTGTGTATGAAATTTCAAGTTTGAGATCTTGGGGCCCCTTAGAAATGAGATGATAATGGCTCCGGTAACACAACAAATGGTTCCAAGAACC
Organism: Nelumbo lutea; assembly: GCF_056320005.1. Classification (NCBI taxonomy): domain Eukaryota; kingdom Viridiplantae; phylum Streptophyta; class Magnoliopsida; order Proteales; family Nelumbonaceae; genus Nelumbo; species Nelumbo lutea. The sequence goes on along the minus strand of NC_142691.1, from coordinate 28,933,612 downwards.
TTGGCCATGCTTTTCATGCTTCTAATTTCTATTTTCTCCCATCTGATCAAAATAAGTGAAACATATGGGATTAACTTCATTGGATTTGATTCTTATATTGTAGTTATAATTGGTTGAAGTACTTTAGTTTGGTGCTTTGGCTTTAATTTCTCTATGAAATTTTGGGCTGATTGACTCGGTTATAAAGCTGATGACCCAGTAGTTGAGATGGTCACTCTGTATCCCCCTGAAAACGGAAGCAATAGTAGGATCAAAGCTATGGATACACAGGCTCTCTGTATTGTAAGGTCGGTTGATCTCATGTGCACCCTGTTCTGTATCCCTGAGTCCCCCTATAATAATATGATTACTCAAAACACAGAAGTCTATTAAATTATCCTTAACTCTAGAGCATTGTTATGTTGGAGGTTTAGAGTATATTTCAGTCATGAAATAAATGTTTGAATGGCTTGTATTTGTATCGAGCCAGTTTGTATTTAGGTGAGTTCGAATGGTTTGTATTTGCATCAACAGAATCAATTATAAGTGGACAGGTTCAGATTCATCCTACATGTATAGGAAAATGGTTTCCTAATTGTTTCATAGAGTCCTTGCAAGACAATATCTATCATATATCAGTGACATGGAGAGATGATTTAGCCAATTCCAACCATCCATCAGATGGAGGATCCTCTGGATTCTTTTCATGAGGAAGGCAAACCAATCTTAATAAACCCTAAATACCAATGGTTCTTGACCAATGCTTCTGTTTTAGAGAAGGGTGATTTTACATTATAGGAGACATTAACTTCAATAAGGACTTTGGTTCATACGGCTTCCAATAGGTTTATTCCCCAACTTGTGAATGGCCTAGAAATTTTTTATGACCAAAACTGGGAGAGGATTAGACCTAGTTACTAACATTTAACGGTGTGAATCGTAAAGAACTGAGGTGAAATTTTATTTTGATTCATCGAAAAATCAAGAAATTTAGATAAACAATAAAAAGAATCTCTAGATCAACAAGGAAAAAGGACAGAAAACCATTGAGTTGCATATTATTTCATCATTCAAATGATAGTTTATGAAACCACAATATAACAAGTGGGTTTTAATAAGTGATTTCTCGGCAGTAAAGACTAACCCAATGGAGGCTGTAATTATGAATGTAACCGCAGGGATTAGGTTGCTCATTGCAGATGCAATCGAAGAAGATGCCAAATGAATGCCCTCAAACTGTAAATTCAGAAAGATGGTTATCCTGCAAAAACCCAGAAATCATAAACTCTTATTAATTGACATGATCCGTAAATTCTGACCATAAAAGGAAGAAGAAAAGATAAATTGTGACTGAAGAAATAAAGCATAAAAAGGAGCTTTGTTACAGATAAAACCGGAGTGTTGTCTGTTACCCCAGAAATGATAGTAGAAAAATCATACATAAGCTCTTTACACTGAATGCCTCCCTACATGAGCTTCTCCTGTGAACATGAACCAATGTTGAATTCTGTATGAGAAAGAGAGAGAGAGAGAGAGAGAGAGAGAGGAGAGAGAGAGAGAGAGAGAGAGAGAGAGAGAGAGAGAGAGAGAGAGAGAGAGAGAGAGAGAGAATACTATACCTACTATAAAAACAAGCAACAGGTCCAAAAACTACAGTAGAGGCAATCAATTTGTAAACCACGAAGACCCTGGGACTCATTCCTTGATCAAAAACAGCTTGGCTTAGTAGATTCTGTCCCGCATAGGTAAACTGCAACAGCAACATAGCCATTAGAGGCATGTGTTCCTCCAAACAATTCATGAGTTTCAAGGTCCTTCGAGCCGTCTGAGATCGAGTAGGGTGTTCTGTGAGACTTTAAGTATATTTACACCATAGCCACATCCACTAGAAGCTTATGTGGATTGATAGTGAGAGTGTGCACCATTGAAGAAAGAAATAAGCAATCACACCAGAGAAAAGGGGAGCTCATTAGATCAATAAAGAGGAAAGAGCCAAATAAGGACGAGAATAGGGGAGCCAAGTAGCTGAACTTGATAGCTACAAATGCAAGTGGATGTAGACCAGTGGCCCATTTGCACTTATCTCCATTCTCCACTGTACTGAGATGAAATGATTAATCTGTAGGGGATGAACATTCATTATATTATGTTAAAAATCGAATAAAATAAATTGAGATTTGTTTAATGGAATTGGGAACCCCAAATGATCAAACCCAAACCGAATTAAGCTAAAACAAAACTTTTAGTTTGGTTTTTCAATTACAACCAAATCTTACTATCTATATATATAGGTTTTTTTTGGTTAACCAATTTTTTTATATCTGAAAATGGAAACTGAAACCAAATTAATTCAAAAACAGAATAATAAAACAAAAAAAAAACTGAAATCAAAATCTTTGGTTCAATTTTTCGATTAATGCCCACCCCTCATTAGTTTCAAAGCTGGTAAAGAGTTGTTTAGTGATATTTTTCTTAATAAGAGAATATAGAGATAAGTAATAAATTTATAACTGGAACTGGTATATATAGAGAGATTTTTTTTTCTGGTAAGAATATATAGAGGTAATATGAATGTCAGGTCAATGCCTACATTATCAAACCATAATTATTTGAGACGGACATTTCGTTAAAGAAAGAATATAATTTTTGTTAAAATGGACATTTCTTTAAAGAAAGAGAACAAAAACGAAACAATTGGATCCCAAGATAGACTCATCCATCATGACACAACACTGAATAAGTGAACAACAAAACACTAAACAATTGATGGACACTTTTGTCGGACATAAAAGTCGGTTGTTTGTTGGGAGAATGACGGCTCGGCCCAGGAAACCAGAAATCTGCATTGGACTTGGACCTGTCCGCACTCTTTCGTTGTTTGAGCTGGTTCAATTCTTTTCCCTTCTCTCTATTCGTTCAGTTCTTGCAACATCAACAAGGCTAAAAGCCAAAAACAAAATTTCTCATCTTTTCATCAGCTAAACTTCTTCTAACTCCATAGCCTCCAATGGATATCCAAAACGAACGTCATTGCCCGAAAATTGTACTTTTGAGTGCTTCCACTAAGATTTTTGATGTTGTCCGAATTGAAGTGTTCCGAATCGAGAATACAATCAGATAATTCTACCATTGGACGAGGGCAAGGTGGAAGGATGATGCTCTGCATCGAGATCTATAACCAAGAGAAAAGGTCAAAAGCCCAAGGAGTTGTTCCCCGAGTAGGTACTCTAACGCTCAAGTTAGTTGGATAGAGAAAAAGATGGCCAGGCTGAGCTGGTAAAATAATGTTGGTCTGAGCCATAGAGGTAGTGCAAAAAGGTATTCAAAGAGTGTTCTTTCAAGAGTCCCTTACCTTGAGCGGGGAATACCTATTTAGGGTGTCCATGTTCTAGATGGATAGGGGTTCTGAGGTTGTTAGGACTTTGGGGGGAGAGAGTGAGAGTAGCCCTTAGCACGAGGTGACCGAGGTTAGGGAATCAGAGAGCGATGCAAATGTGACTGAGATCAGTGATGAGGGCAGCACTGAGGTCTGAGAGATTGGTGTAGACGACAAGGTTGAGGCCGATGTGGAGCCTAAATACTGGTTTGCCTTGGCTTCGTGTAACCTTTTCTCCAGCCGACCTGGCTCAGATCCAAGAAATGTATCGCATTCCTGAAGAGTATGAACTGAGGTGTCCTAAGATCAGGGAGAGAGCCACTTTGGCCTGTCCAAGGGAGATTTGTGTATATTTCCATAGTTTGATAGCCGGTCTTAGATTTCCTTTAGATCCCAGGGTAGTGGCCATCCTAAAGTGGTATCTGGTCCTGCCTATTCAATTGATGTCAAACTCGTTTTGGTATCTGGTCGAACTGCTTTGCTATTGCACTCTCAAGGACATTGAGATCACCCTACCGATGTTTAGGTACTTTCTCCAATTGAAGAAGCATAAGCAGGGGTGCTCAGCTGGGCTGAACATCAAGGTGCTTGTTGGGGCTCCCTCTTCCATTAAGCACTAGAAAGAGGTTTTTTTTTTTTTTTTTTTGGTGAAGTGCTGAGGAGGTTGGTTGTTCTCCTTCCTAGACAGAGTTGTCGAAGAAGGAGATAGTTGTTGTAAGGATGATGGTGTGGGTGCACATCGGGGAGTACACCTCGTCCTGATTACTAGCCATGGCTAGGCTGATGTGCCCTTTGGACGATCAATCCCAGTCCAGTCCGTGGGTTGTATGGTCTTTCTTCTTCTTCTTCTTCATCTTCATTTTTTGAGCTTATCTAACTATGATGAATTGTGCAGACACGGACATGGTTGGTGCAAAGGAAAGAGCTCGGTGTATGAAGGTTGGTCGACAGAATGCACATCTCAACAGGGGAAGAGGATGAGGTCGACGAAGGAGGTCGTGGTGGCCAATTTTGAGGAGGCCATGAATCAGCTTAGGCAGTCTTCATCGCAAAGGGGGGACGCTCTAGAACACGCTACAACTAAGGATTTGGGCGGTGTGTATGTGCCGCAATGGTCAATTTGGTTGGAGGACACCCTTGAGATGAAAGGGGTGGCCCAGCAACTCGCCCGGGGTGTGATGCTCCCCAGTATTAGGAAGGAAGCTAGCAATCACACCAGCGACTTCCTAGAGAGTGTGGCTCTTTATCAAGTCATGGCGGTGAGTTCAGCTTTACTTGCTTTTGCTTGTTTCTCTTCTTTTGTGTAAACTATCCAATGTCTTGCAGCTGGTTTGTTCAGTCATCAACCATGTCGATCGCCTTTGCGGGTTGCAACAATTCTACAAGTCGCGAGAGATAGAGAATGCCTAGCTGAAGGTGGAGTTGTCTGAATTGAAGCACTGCGTCAAGGAAAGGGATGGCACTATTCGTAAGCTAAAGGGTTGTGTCCACAATTTCAAGGAAGAGTGAGATGCGTTGAGGAGGGGGCTCGGGGAGGCCAAGGCGAGGGTTGCTCAAGTGAAGGGGGAGGGCATATCCGAGTATAGGGCTTCGTAGGCTCATCATAACAAGTTGGACGACTACTTTACTGACTCCTAGCAAGAGGGATTTTCTCTCTATCAGTGGCGGGTGATGTGTCACTTCCCGGAGGTGGCTGAAGTCGTTCAGGGGTTCGGTCTGTTTGACACTAAAGAGCCTGATGGGGATGCTATTGTTGTCGATAACCAAGAGCAGGCCGAGGATCCCCCAATAGATAGTTGATGTGCTCTTTTTCCTTTTATTTTTGTTGTATAAAGCTCGGTATGCCAAGCTTACATGTTAGGCGGTATACGCCCTTAGCTCTAATCAACATGATGTACATTATGACATTTATTGTAAATGAATAAAGTACATATTTGATTCATGTTATTGTGGTGTGTTTTGGTGTAATAACTTTAAAATGGATACATATGAGACTCTTTTTACTTCAGAATCTTCACAACTGCTAGATAGATCTAGGGAGAATTATCTTGCCAAGGCTGACACTGATGTGCCGCCAAATTGGTTGTAGTGGCTTGTCTTAGTTGCTAGGGTGAGACCTGAGGTACATGTAGTGTAGGTTTTCTTGAAACCCTAAACCAAACCAAATTCCAGTGTTGCCCTAGACTTTGGAGACAGATGGGTAAAACGGGAATGTTACACCTGACCCTTAGACTCGATTATGGTACTGCACTAGGTGTCAGATTGAGCTGTCTTTGATGTACCAATCAGGGAGATCCTTAGAGGGGGTCAAAACCTGGATATGTTGGAACAATCCAAGAATTCATCTGAGTGAGTAATCATAGGGACAAGATCAGTTCCTTTGTCAAACAAAGTGAATGATCGGGGAAATGCACTCTCTCTGATAGAAAACTAAATTGCCGACAATGTGTTTGAAATTTGGTTTTGCAAAATACATTTATATAGAGATATACTTATATATTATGGTTTCAAATTGTTTGCAAAAATGTTTTAATTCTCGGGGTCCATGAGAGTAGAGAGTGTAGCACTGTACCTTGCAGCTGAGGGAGAGGTCCTCTCTTGTCGGGCAGTGTTTGATCATTAAGGGTTGAGAGGTTAAGTGTAAGACCATTGAGGGTTATACTTGAATCCAGACAAGAAAACACAAGAGGGAAGTGCAAAAATATAAAAATTAATTAATTTAACTGAAAAAGATAGAATTCAAACATTGCAGAAATTAAAAGTGCGGAAAAATAAATGAATACATAAATAAATAAATAAATAAATAAAACTAATTAAAATGTCTATAATCTGATCAAAGGTAGCAATCTCTGGATCTCTCCTTTGACCCTCAAACTTCTCGAGCTAGGCCTTTCATCTTACCTAGCCGAATTCCAGATCTGCAAAAAAGAAAACAAAGATTAAACGGAATGAAAATAAATTGCAAAAAGAAATAACGGAACTGGAAATAACATAACAAAAATTAAAACTAAAATAAAGTAAAAGTGGTTGGGATCCGATTCCAAAGGTGGCAGTAGTGGTGTTGGCAAACTGCAAGTAGGAACTAGGGCTGTTCACGGGTCGGGTTGGGTCGGTTTACTGAGGTTTTTCCAACCGACCCGACCTGGTCGGGTTACCTGAAATTGAAACCAAAACCAACCCAGTGTTAAGCAAAACCAACATGGTCGGTTTGATTTGGGTTGGGTCAGTTTGGGTTGGTTTCAGCTCTAAGTTCAACCATGCTTGACAGAAACTCAACTGGAATAATGGGGGCGGACCAAGTTAGAAACTTAGAATAAAAGTTATCAAGAAAATAGAAAGTCAAACTGTATTAGAGAAAGAAGACTGAAATTTGTATATTTCAAGAAACCTTCTAATCTAAGTAAAAAAGGACACCTAATTCTAATTGTAATTGGTTGCCTATTTGGTGTAAAAGACCATAGAAACTAGGATATTTTGATTCTTTTCTTTAAACTTTTCCAAAAAAATTCCTTGTCTAGTTGTCTTACAATACTTGCCATTAATGTTATTCCTAACTAGAAGACTAGAAATTAAGTTAGGTTGTAATTAGGATACAGACAACTTAATTAAGTAGGAACTAAGTAGGTTGTAACTACTAACTAGGAAGTAGGAACTAACTACTAACTACTAAGTCGGTTCAGTTCGGGTCAGTTTAGATTTTCACACAAGAAAACCGAAACCGACCTGAACCATTGTTTTATGATCATTTACAACCCGAAACCGACCGGTGCTGAAGATAACCTGGCCGACTCAGGTTGGGACGGTCCGGGTTGGTCGGGTTGGGCCTTCTTATGAACAGCCCTAGTAGGAACCCCTCCTATTGCCTGGGTGTCCTCCTCTTCCTCTACCCTTGAACTTCTCAAGATCATCCTTCCATCTTACCTGGGGGCAAAATCCAACCCTTTCTCAGGAGCTCTTGGATCTTTTTTATAGAGAAGGGTGGATACAATTGAGATTAGAGAGAAAGAAGGGGAAGGCAGCTGGGTTTTAGCAAAGTTATAGGCGCCCTAGGGTTTCTAATGGAGGGTTAGGATGGTTTTTTCACCCTAAGGCTGAGAATAGAAGAAGGGGGCGCCCAATATTATGTACGGCTGAGATTTGGGCACCCAAAAATAGATGGAGGAGATTGACGTGCCTAGGGCTGAAAGGTGGAGATTAAAAGAGGTGGGTGGTGCCCTAGGGTGGATGGCTGAGATATAAGATGGAGTGGAGAGCTAAGATCTAGTGGCTAGAGGCTAAATGATGAGGATTAGAAATTAGGTGGCACCCTAGGGTTTAAAAGCTACAAAAAGAGTGCCCTAGAATGAGTGGTTGAGATTAAAAGAGGTAGAGGGTGGAGATTAAACAAGTAGGGGCGGCTAGGGTTTGCTAAGAGTGAAAAGAATGGGTTAAAAGGCCCCCTAGGGTTTGCTAAGTCATAAGGAGCATGCTAATACAGTAGGAGGGCCGCCAAACTGGGTTTAGCAGATAGGAGACACCCTCCTATTTGCAATTTTTCACAAAAGCACCCCTTCTCTCAGCTGGACTTCACAGTAGCTTCCCAAAAACTGCATTTCAGCCATGCAACTTTCCCAGTTTTCCCCAGAATTTGCACAAAGACCCTCAGAGGTCACAATATTGAATTTAAATGGGAAAAGGGTACACTTTGACTATCCTAAGGCCGAAGATACAGAGTTATCACACCCCCCAACTTAACCATTGCTAGTCCCTTAGCAATGTAGTCTTAAAATTACACTGATCATAGAGATCCTTTACATCTCAAGGTCATCCCTGACAGAATTAGCCAAGCATCCTGATTCCAAAATTTTCAAACTCTGTATAGATTGGTATTGGGCTTAAGGGGTAAACTGTTTTACTTTGAATATCACAGAAACTTGGCTTAAAAATCTTATTTACCCTTCCATTTGTAGACTGTCTTGATAAGTTGTAATTGATTTTTAAAATCAGACATGTATTCTTCTTATCATTTTTGACCGTGGATTTCTACCCCTGAACTTGATTTGCACACTTATTTCTATTGTTACCTTCCACCGTTTGATGTGAATCTTGACACTTGCCTTAGGTGAAAAGACCCGATTACTAAGTGTTAGGTGATTGTCTTTGGCATTCCCTTTCCCCTTTGACGTGAATCTCGACACTTGCCTTAGGTGAAGAGACCCGGTTACTAAGTGTTAGGTGATTGTCTTTGGCATTCCCTTTCCCATTTGACACAAATCTCGACACTTGCCTTAGGTGAAGAGACCCGGTTACTAAGTCTAGGGTGTCCATTGACCTTTTATTCTCTTTTTTATTCTTTTTATTTTTTTTTTGTAATATTGTAAAGGGTAGTCCACTGTTGCTAACAATTTGAAGAATTTTTGTCTAATTTCTCCATATTTCTCTTCTTATCTCGGCTAGGAAAAACTTGAGAGTATTTTCCAATTTCTAAATAGTTTCGACAATATTCAAATAAGACCAATTTTGACTCCTATCACTTGCTACAAATTTCTACAAATTTCAATATTCTTTTATTAGTTTCCTCAACTTTTTCTATTTGGGAATCTCTTTTAATGGAAAAAAATTTTAAACTTTCTATTGAAATTTTAATTCTTCATATTTAAAGGCTTAGTTTCTCATTTTTTTTTTCTCTTTTTCCTCACCCCCCAACTTAAATGTCATTGTCCCCAATGGCATGACTAGAATGATGCAAACAGGAATTGGGCCAAAAGGAATAATGAATAGGGTTTTCTTGAGGGGTTCAAGGTCTGCCACCTGGTCTCAAATCAAGAAAAGAACAAGAATTCAAATCCTAAAAGCAGAAAGGCTAAAAACTACGATGGGTTGCCTCTCAACCAGCGCAAAGTTTAACGTCTTCAGCCAGACACATTTACACACTGTTTCCATCTATAGTTTCTGACTCACTTTTATCTTCCCACATACAGGGTTTAGATTGAGCTAACCAAGGGGTAGGCAGGACATCTAAAAGATTGTCCACTATATCCACCTTGCACTCATCTTCCCCTAGATTTGGATACTTAGAGGCACAAAAAAGGTTTAACCGAACTTTCTACTCCCATAATGAAATGTCCATTTCTCCCGATTTATAGTTGATGTTTGTATTGGCCGTTGCTAGAAGCAGACATCTCAAGATTATCGGGATATGGTTCAGTTCCTCGGTTGGGGTCATGTTTAGGACGAACAAGAATTCAAATTCTAACAAGAAAAATTGTTATTCTAAAAATCAAATCAAAAACAAAATAAACAAAAGAATATTATGCGGCAATGAATAAAATAAAATAAACAACTTTTTATATTTTTTATCAAAAATAAATGAAAAACACTAACCTAATAAAATAGAAATTCGATCAAGAAATTAAGATTAAGAAAGAAAAATAGATATAGAAACAAAACTAAAGAAAACAAAATACAAAAAATATCGGATCTAGGAAAAAATTAATTAAAAATTCCAAAATCACTATTCAACTAAAAAAAGAGTTCAAAAATAAAAATATAAAAAATAAAAAATAAAATGGGATGACTACACCTGAAACACAATCCAATTTCTCTTCTCTTTTCTTTCATCCCGCAATCCCACAACGCTCCTGTACCCCAGCTTTCGCTATTCCATCCTGCAGAATCAAAGAGAAAAAAGAATTAAATTGAGAAAACGAATCAAGTAATAAAACAAAAAAGAAAAAATAATGAAACAAATCTGGAAAAAGTAAATAAAAAAAAAAATTCTCCGTGTTTCCTGCCAACGGTGCCAAAAACTTAATGTGTTCAAAAGTGTGTCATTAAACACTTCGGAACACCAGTTTAAACATTTATAATTTTATTCTGATTGTCAAACAATTATAAACATAGTAAAATGATGAGAATGGGTCGTATCCACAAGGAAGCGAGGGAAAAATTAATATGTACTCAAATCTGGACAAGAGAAGACAAGAGAGAAGTGCAGAAATATAAAAATTAATTAATTAAACTGACAAAGATAGAATTCGAACATTGCGGAAATTAAAAGTGTAGAAAAATAAATGAATATAGAAATAAATAAAAGAAACTAATTAAAATGTAGAAAAGAAAACGAAGATTAAATGGAATGAAAATAAATAGCAAAAAGAAAATAACGGAACTAGAAATGAAAGAATGAAAATTAAAACTAAAATAAAGTAAAAGTGGTTGGGATCCGATTCCAGAGGTGGCAATAGTGGTACTGGCGAACTGCAAGTAGGAACCCCTCCTCTTGCCTGGGTGTCCTCCTCTTCTCTACCCTTGAACTTCTTGAGATCAGCCTTCCGTCTTACCTAGGGGTAGAATCCAACCCTTTTTTAGGAGCTCTTGGGTCCTTTTTATAGAGAATGATGGATGCAGTTGGGATTAAAGAGAAAGAAGGGGGCGACAACTGGGTTTTAGCAAAGTTATGAGCGCCGTAGGGTTTCTAATAAGGGGTTAGGATCGTTTTGGAGTGATCCTAAGCCTGAGAATAGAAAAAGGGGGTGCCCAATATTATGTAGGGTTGAGATTTGGGCACCCAAAAATAGATGGAGGAGATTGAGGTGCCTAGGGCTGAAAGGTGGAGACTAAAAGTGGTGGGTGGCACCCTAGGGTGGATGGCTGAGATATAAGATGGAGTTGAGGGCTGAGATCTAGTGGCTAGGGGCTGAATGATGAGGATTAGAAGTTAGGTAGCACCCTAGGGTTTAAAAGCTACAAAAAGAGTGCCCTAGAATGAGAGGTTGAGATTAAAAGAGGTAGAGGGTGAAGCTTAGACACCTAGGGGCGGCTAGGGTTTGCTAAGAGTAAAAACAATTGGTTAAAAGGTGCCCTAGGGTTTGCTAAGGTGTGGGGAGTATGCTAATATAGTAGGAGGAGTGCCAAACTGGGTTTAGCAGATAGGAGGCACCCTCCTATTTGTAGTTTTTCACAAAACACCCCCCTTTCATAGCTGGACTTCACACCAGCTTCCCAAAAACTACATTTCAGCCATGTAACTTCCCTAGTTTTCTCCAGAATTTGCACAGAGACCCTCAGATGTCACAACATTGAATTTAATTGGGAAAAAGCACAGTTTGACTATCCTAAGGCCGAAAATACCCCTAAAAATGATGCCCTTAAGGCATCAAAATACAAAGTTATCAATGTGTCGCCAAGTTGGTTGGGGTGGCTTGTCTCAACTACCAGGGTGAGACCTGAGGTATATGCAATGTGGGTTTTCTTGAAACCCTGAACCAAACCAAATTCTAGTGTTGCCCTGGACCTTGGAGATAGATGGGCAAAACTGGAATGTTTCACCTGGCCCCTAGACTCGATTATGGTACTGCACTAGGTGTCGAATTGGGATGTTTTTGATGTGCCAATCAGTGACATCCTTAGAGGGGGTCAAAACCTAGGTATGTTGGGACAGTCTGAGAATTTATCTGAGTGAGTGATCATAGTGACAGGATTAGCCCCTTTGTTGGACAAAGTGAATGATCGGGGAAATGCACTCTCTCTGGTGGAAAAATAAATTGCCGACAGTGAATTTCAAATGTGTTTGAATTTTGGTTTTGCAAAAAATGTTTGTATAGAGAGATATACTTATATATTAAGGTTTCAAATTGTTTGCAAAAAAGTTTTAATTCTTGGGATCCATGTGAGTAGAGAGTTTAGTGTTGTACCTTGCAACCGAGGGAGAGGTCCTCTCTTGTCGGGTAGTGTTTGATCATTAAGGGCTGAGAGGTTTGGTGTAAGACCATTGAGGGTTATACCTGATGGGATAATCTTGCATCTACCCATAGTCCTTGGCCCTTCATAAGATGGCTGGACCCAAGGACCATTTAGTGTAATTGTTGGGCTTGTTAAGAGCCCATGGTGATGGACTCAGGAATTCACTATATTCAGCAGTGAATTTGGCTAGGCCTTGTAACAGAGCCTAGGCTGAACCTAGGAGGCTGATGTGTAGATTAATGATAGGGTCCCATGCCATTCAAAGAGAGCTAAGCAAGCCAGCATTAAAAGGAAGTGAACCTAAAAGCTTAATGGGCCTAAAGCCCATTTCGAACTGGGTTAATTAGATTAATTAAATAGGGGCAAATCTAGGTATGGATCAGCAGATAAGGATAAGAGGATAACTTTTGTCCACTTCAAGAGTTCAGATCCAAATAGAGATTTGGATCAGGGAACTCCTAATTTGATTAGGAAAGATGATCTTGATCTATAGGTAGGATAAAGAATTATCCTTATCACTTAAAGAGTTCAGATCCAAATAAAGATTTGGATCAAGAAACTCCTAATCAGATTAGGAGATCATCTCTTTGAGGCTATAAATAAAGAGCAGGGTGGATCTGAATATATATATATATATATATATATATAGATTTACAACATAGAAAAAAACTCATTTTGATTGTTTCTACCTTCTGTTCTTTCTCTCCCTTCTCTTGCTACCTACCTTGTTCGATCTCCATTTCTTGGAACTGATCAAGATTTGATCTTGATATTGTTTCTTGTTAGAAGAAACAATTCTGAAGTTGTTTCTTGGGAGAAGCAATTTTGTGTAGATTTCGTATCAGGTATACCTCTCCCTAATCTTGGTTTTAGATTTGATCTGGTTTGGTTACAAGAATAAACTTTGAAAATGCAGTTTTCTAAATTGGGAATACGATTCTCGGATGGGAGAAAAGAAAAGAAATTTTTGAAATTTCACCCAACCTTCCTGCAAGGTTCGGCCAGTCATATGATGGATATCCCAACCCTTCATGACAATCAATGTGTGAACTCTTTTTCATTAATGGAAACTTAAGGCTTCTACTGAGCACTTTCTATGTTGTTTTTCCCTTTTTCTAAGTTGTTATGCTTCAAAATTAGGTCGGTAGGTAGGTCATGCTTTTATACTTGGTTCTCAGGCCAGTCAGAGGTCTTCAATATTCACTGGTTGAGGTCTCTAGTTTAGTGGCCTCGGTCTTATGCTGACCGAGGTCTTTGGTCAACATTGGTCGAGGACTTTGGCCTAGTAGTCTCGGTCTTATGCTAGCCGAGGACTTTGGTGTTCGTTGGCTGAGGTCTCTAGCTTAGTAGCTTCAGTCTTACAATGGCCGAGGTGCTTTCAACCTCTTAACATTTCTAGGGAGCTCGATGGCACTTGATTTTGGAGAGTTGCATGCTTTTTGGTTGGGCTTGATGTGGTCCTCGGTTAGCTCTACTCTAACTGCGAGTCGAGTGGGTGTGTGGAGTCCAATGGTCGTCCTCTTGCCATTTTGTGGTGGGGACATCATTTCTGTAGTGCTCGTCAGGGGCTTGCATTGGCCTTGACCTTTTGTGGTCGATCGGGTCTTTCGTGGGGTTGTTGTCGTGATGTGGTCATTGGTCGACATGGAGTTCAGTTGGTTGTGCGCGGGCGTTTGGTTGTTTGTGCTTGAAGGGGATTCTTTATTTATTGAATTTGTACAATCCAGTCACCGTTAGTGTTCGGCGCTAATGGTCGTTGGTACATTTTTGTTCTAGCATTTTGAGCCTATTTTTCCCTTTTAAGGGTTATCCTACCTAAGATGATAGCGATGGTCCAATTGGGGGAGCTCGGGTTAGGGGCTCATTGACGTGGTGTGGTTCTTTTCTAGGCTTATGTTCTTTGATGTCGATGAATCTGCAAAGGTATCCACATCAGATGAGGTCTTCAAGGTGGTGGTTGAGATTGTGGTAGATCTCAGTGTCACGGGCATAGTCACAGTGGAAGTCACAAAACTTGTCTCAATTTCTCTTGTAGCTTTGGGTTTTCATCTTCTTAGGCCACTTGACGAAGATGCGATTATGGATTTACATCAGTATGTGAACCCGCGGAGCATTGAATGGAGTGAAATTGTGATACGTCGGAGGCAATGTCCTCGGTCTGCAGTCAGGTCAGTGAAGGGATGAGAGATTCATCATATGGATGGCCAAACCCTGCAGGAAGGTTGGGCAAAATTTCAAAATTTCTCTCTCTCCCATCTGGGAATCGCATTCCCTATTTTAGAAAACTACATTTTCAATGATCAATCTTGAACCAAACCAGACTATAACTGAAACCAAAAGGGAGGAGAGGGATATACCTTATACGGAGTAACAATCACTCCCAATGAAGGTGTCCACACCCAAGGAGAAGACCAAAAATTGCTTCCACTAAAGATGACACAGTGAGAGGTGAAGCAGAATGAGCAAGACGACTCTTCAGCAAGAACCGAATTCTTTAGCAAGAATGGGGTAGAGGGCTGGTGAGAATGACTTCAGATTGCTTCTTCTGCCAAGAAGCAATATCAAGAAAAATTCTTGATCACTCCCACAAGTGGAGATTGAACTGAGTAAGGCGGCAAGAACAGGGAAGAACTCTTGCAGACTGTTGTATATGTTTGCATGTCCGCCCTACTCTCTTATTTGTAGCTTTAAAGAGACAACCTCCTAATCTGATTAGGAGTTTCCTAATCCAAATCTTTATTTGGATCTGGACTCTTTAAGTGCTAAAGATAATCCCTTATCTTATCTGTAGTTTAAGATTAGTTCAATCCTAATCAAATTAGCAGTTTTCTGATCCAAATCTTTATTTGGATCTAGACTCTTTAAGTGGATAAAACTTATCCTATTATCCTTATCTGCTGATCCAAACCCAGATTTGCCCCTATTTAATTAATCTAATTAACCTAGTTCGAATTGGGCTTTAGGCCCATTGAGTTTATGTGCTCACTTAACCTCTTAATCTGCCCAATTAGATCTCCTTGTATGGCATGGGACCCAAACATTGATCTACACAACATCCACATGGGTTCAGCCCATCCTTCGTTACAAGGCCTGGCCGAATTCACTATAGGAGACAGTGAATCCTTGAGTCCATCACCATGGGCTCTTAATGGGCCCAACATTTACACTAAATCGTCCTTGGGTCGAGCCATCTTATGAAAACCCAAGGACTATGGGCAGATGCAAGATTAGCCCATCAGGTATTACCCTCAATGGTCTTACACATAACCTCTTAGCCCATAATGATCAAATATTGCCCAATAAGAGAGGACCTCTCCCTCAACTGCAAGGTACAGTGCTGCGCTCTCTATTCACATGGATCCTGGAAATTAAAACCATTTGCAAATATTTTGAAACCATAATATATATATATATATATATATATATATATATGTATATCTTTATATAAATATATTTTACAAAAACAAATTTCAACAATTGAAATCAATTGTCGGTAGTTTAGGTTTCCATCAGAGAGAATGCATCTCCAATCATTCACTTTGTCCGACAAAGGGGCTGATCCTGTCACTATGGTCACCCACTGAAATGAATTCTCAAACTGTCCCAATGTACCCAGGTTTTGACCCCCTCTAAGGATCTCACTAATTGGCATATCAAAGATAGCCCAATCTGGCACCCAGAGCAGTACCATAATCGAGTCTTGGCATGATAAATCTCCTTCGCATTAGCGGTACATTAGTTTCAGCCTTGGCATAATAAATCTCCCCAGATCTATCCAATGGCTGTGAAGATTCTAAACTAACACGAATCTTATAAGTGTCGAGTTTAAGGGTATTACATAGAAACACACTACAATGACATGAATCAATTATGTACTTTGTTCATTTACAATAAATGTCAAAAGGTACATTAATCAGATTATAGCTAAGGGCATAACTGTCTTACAACTTTCACTTGCACTTAGGTCCAATCGGGTACAAGCTGGAGTCACATACTTCCCACGTGTTTGTCAAACACTTAATGTGTCAGTGGCTTAGTTAATGGGTCTTCTACATTTTCCTCTGATGCTACATTCTGAGTCAGGACATCCCCTCTTCCAACTATCTCCCGCAGTACATGGTACTTCCTCTCGATGTGCTTCGACTTCGAATGGGCTCGTGGCCCCTTAGCCTGAGCAATGGCTCCAGTGTTGTCACACAACAATGGAATGGGTGATGTGTTGGATGGAACTACTCTTGATTCCTGAATGAACTTCTTCATCCAAACGGCTTCCTTGGCAGCTTCACTTGCGGCAATGTATTTGGCCTCGGTTGTGGAATCTGCGACAGACCCCTATTTGCTGCTTTTCTAGCTAAAATCACACGATCCTATCATGAAGATATAACCAGGTGTAGACTTTCTATCATTTGGATCTGACTAGAAACTAGCATTAGTATACCCCTGGATCTATAATGAATTATCATCGAATACCAGACAAAAACTCTTTTGTTCTTCAAAGGTATTTTAGTATGTTCTTCACAGTGGTCCAATGCTCTTGCCCTAGGTTAGATTGGTATTTGCTTACCACACTCACTACCTGAGAAATGTCAAGACAAGTGCACAGCATGGCATACATGGTGCTCCCAACGACTAAGGCATAGGGGACCTCTTTGATGCCCTCAATATCTTCGGATGTCTTGGGAGACTTACCCTTGGAGAGAGTGACTCCATGCCTGAAAGGAACACTTCCTTTCTTGGAGTTCTTCATGTCGTATCTTTTGACTATTTTGTCAATGTAAACAGACTAGGATAATCCTATTATCCTATTTGATCTATATCTATAGAGTCGAAGACCAGTATGTAGGAGGCTTCTCCAAGGTCTTTCATAGAGAACTGCTGTAAAAGCCACACTTTCACCGTAGTTAACATTCCTACATCATTCCCAATGAGTAGAATGTCATCTACATACAGAACCAAGAACATAACCTTATCCCCACTAGTCTTCATGTAAACACAGGGCTCATCCAAATTTTGCTTAAAGTCAAACTGTTTGACGGTAGAGTCAAATCAGATGTTCCAATTCCAAGAAGCTTGCTTAAGTCCATATATGGATCGGTTGAGTTTACATACCATGTGTTCCTGACCTGCAGCTATGAAACCTTGTGGTTGTTGCATATAGATATCTTCAGTAAGATCTCCATTCAGGAACATAGTTTTGACATCCATTTGCCAAATCATGTAGTCATGGTAAGCTGCTACAACTAGTAGAATCCTAATGGATTTAAGCATGGCTGCGGGCGAAAAGGTTTCCTCATAATCAATTCCTTCTTTCTGAATGTACTCTTTTGCCACAAGACAAGCCTTTTAGGTCTCAACTTTACCATCGGGGCCCTTATTCCTCTTATATATCCATTTGCAACCAATTGCCTTTTAGGTCTCCATTGAGTCCATCTCAACTCTCATGGCATCTACCCACTTTAAAGAATCTATGTCCAGCATAACTTCCATATAAGTCACGGAATCCTCCTCACTGGTCGTGGCTTCCACCAAGTAATTTTCTTGGTCATAGCCATAAGAACTAGAGGCCTGAAAACCCGGGTAGATCTCCTAGGTTGGTTATTTTCTAGAGCTGGTGGAACATCTCCCACTACCCTTGGGCTCTCCTCATCAATAATAACTTTCTGATGATGATTATCCAGGATGTAATCTTCTTCTAAGAAGTGGGCGTTTCGATTGCAAAACACATTTTCCTCTTTTGGATCATAGAATAAGTAACCCACAGATCCTTTGGGGTAAACTATAAATAGTCAACGACTGGTCTTGGGTTCTAGTTTGTCAGCACTAGTTCTTTTAACATGTGCTAGACAACCCCAAATTTTCAAGTGTCTCACACTTGGTTTATTGTCGGTCCAAAGCTCATAGAGAGTCTTCGAAATGGATTTGGTTAGAACCCAATTCAGCACGTATATTACAGTCTCTAATGCATAACCCCAAAAGGATGTGGGTAGATCCGAGTGTACGAGAAGTGATCGGACCATATCCAATAAAGTTCGGTTCCTCCTTTCTGACACACCGTTTAACTGTGGTTAGTAGGAGGAGCTAGTTGTGATACTACCCCATTGTCCTTTAAGTCATCCCTGAATTTGTCAGAGAGATACTCGCCACCTCGATTACTAATCAATGGCGCAAACAACTTATTTACGTCTTTGGAAGGTTGCCCTACGTTTTTCAACCCGAAGGGCATAACCTTGTAACAGTATAGACTGAACTCCGTGATGAAGGCAGTTTTTTTTTCATCCACCGGGTCCATCCTGATTTGGTTATAGCCTGAATAGGCATCCAAGAAACTTAGCAACTCGTGCCTTGAGGTCGTGTCCACCAAGTGGTCAATTCTAGGAAGCGGGAAGCAGTCTTTTGGGCAGGCTTGGTTTAGGTCGGTGTAGTCAATGCACATGCGCCACTTGCCGTTGGCCTTCTTTACCAAGAAGGGGTTGGCTACCCAGCTAGGGTAGTGGACTTCTCTTATGAAGTCAACTGCGAGGAGCTTCTCGACCTCCTCATCGACCGCTTTCCACCGCTCCGGGGCTAGGTTGCGTTTCTTCTGTCTAACGGGCCTAACTACAGGATCAGTATTTAGCTTGTGAGTTATAAGGTCGGGGTCTATACCGGACATCTATGTCGTGGACCATGCAAAAATATCTAAATTTTGAAGTAAGAAGCTTACCAGTTCGGATCGTAGAGGTTCCTGGACGGAAGCACCGATCTGAAGCATCCGAGCTGGGTCGACTGCTGAGGTCGAGACTACGACTGTTTCTTCCGTGGGTGCGGCTCGTTCTTCGCCTTGCTCCGTAGGCCGCTCCAGTTTGAGGTTGTCGGCCACCTTGGTCTTTCCCTTCAGGGCAGTGACATAGCACTTCCGGGACTCGAGCTGATCGCCCCGCGCTACCCCCACACCGAAGTCTGTTGGGAAGTTCATAGCCAAATGATAGGTGAAAACCACCGCCCGTAGGACATGGGTGATCGGCCGGCCTATTATGGCATTGTATGGGGAGCGGTTGCAACCACCAGGAAGTCGTGTTTGAATCTAACAACGCAAGGCCATGTGCCGACTTCCACAGGTACTATTATTTTCCCAAGGGGCCGGACTTCTTCTCCGCTGAAGCCCACCAAAGGAGTGTCCGCAGGCTTCAGGTCGCTTCTCTGCAACTGAAGCTGGTCAAACGTAGCTTTGAAGAGGATGTCGGCTGAGTTGCATGAGTCAACGAGTACGCGCCTGACCTCGAAGTTGTTGATTCTCAACTTTATTACGAGTGCGTCATCGTGGGGGTAGTGAACCCCTCGCACATAATCTTTTGTGAAGAAAATTGTTTCTTCTGTCCTCGACCACTTTGGAGGATTCTGTTCTTCCCGGGTGTCCTCACGAACTGACGTCCGAGCTACTGCTGAAGTACAACCCACGATGATCGAACCTCCCACTATCATGTGGATGGTCCCCTAAACCAGCCTCTCTTCCGGAGACTACCTCTGTGACTGTTCGGCCAGCCTGGTGCTGGACTCGGGAGCATCCTTACTGTGCTCCCCTTGCCAACCCGCTTTATTATTACTATTATTATTTTGTACAAAGTTCCTTAAATATCCGCGACGGATGAGCTCCTCAATCTTGTTGCGGAGGTTTTTACAATTTTCGATGCTATGACCGTGATCTCTATGAAAACTACAATACAGATTCTTATTTCTCTCATTGGGATTTCCCCTCAAATGGGGTGGCCACTTCACATACGGGGCATCCTTGATCGCCATCAGGATTTTGGCCTGCTTTGCGTTCATTGGGTGTAATCAGTTCAGTCCGCTATAGGAGCTCGGAATGACTGACTCGGCTTTGCCCCCCTTGCTGCATCCTTTTTCTTTCGGCTGTCCCCTTGACTGGAAGGCTCTCCTTCCCTCTTCCTTTTTATCGGGCGCATCCTTGCCCTTCTTGTTGATCTCCTCTTCGGTGGTTATGAACCTGTCCACGAGCTTAAGAAATTCGGTTATGGTCGCTGGTTGATTGACGACCATGTGCCATTTTAACTCTTTGTGTGTCACGCCTTTCTTGGCTGCTGCAAGGCGCACGACGGTATCCAAGTGCAGTATTTGCATGCAAGCGACGTTGAACCGCTTGACATAGCTCCAGATGGATTCTCCCTCTCTCTACACTATCTTAAGGAGGCTTTCTTCAATCTGTAGGCACCGCTTGCTGGTAACGAAGTGGGACGTGAAGGCTTGCACGAACTGTGCCCAACTTCTTATTGATCAGGGCGCCAGGTGCATCTGCTACTAGAAGGCATCTGTGTGATCATTTGGGTCAAATGACCCATCGTACTTGTCAAGAGGGGGGAGCTTAAAGTCTTTAGGCATTGGGACTACCAGGAGCTCGGGAGATAGGGTGGATTGAACTGAAAGGATGGGAGCCTTGACTTCGCCCGAGCTTACTTCTTCTTTGTCTCCGAGCTCGGACAAGTCGTGGGTGGTAGACCGGTGAGCTCGGCGGCGGCGTCTCTATTTCTTGGTGGGCTTGACATTTGTACTGCTCACCTCTGTGCTGTCCGAGATGGTGTGTGCAGGAAGTAGCTCGGGCTGCTGGTGATGACTGCGGACAGAGGGATCCTGTTTAGAGCCTATAGCCAGAATCTCGAACCAGTTCTCTAAGAATGAGGTATCGGGCTTGGAGGGCTGAGGCAATGTGGACTTGGCGAGCTGAGGTCCTTCCGACCTGACCGCCCGTGGCGAGGCTGGAGTGGCCGGCCTTTCTTGTTCGCCGTAGGAGGAGGCCTGGCTCCTTGGAGGGTTCTGGGGGCCTCTCCTTGGCTTGAAAGGTGCTCCTCCTGACGACGAGACCTAGCCCACTGTGAGGTTGGGTGCCGAGGAGGGAGCTGCGATTGCTGAAGCTGAGGTTGAGGCAGCTGGGGAAATTGTTGCTGATACTGGTACTGGGAGACCTGGTGTAGCATATGTTGCTGATAAAGCTAAAAATGTTGGAACTGCTGCATTTGAGCCTGCATGGCCTGCATGCATTGCGTCAAGTCTTCCAGTTGGTTTGGGATGGCCACTGGGGGCACAACCGAGGGTTCGATGAAGGTTGCTCGGATGTAGTAGGGAGCGAGGCAATGATGGGTGCCCCTATGATAGGCACATTCAAACTAGGAATCCCATCGGCTGAGAGGGGGATGGTGAACTGTCCGATGCAGACAATAGGAAGCTGGGGCTGTTCCCTAGAGTTATCCATCTTCGTGCTTCATCTGATGTTGCTTGAGGATGCCATGAGTGTTGAGTTTTTGAAGAGTAGAAAGATGTGAAAGTTTAGAGAAAGGCTTTTCGAAGCGTTTCCCACAGACGACGCCAAATGATGTTGCGCGATTCGGTCACTCCTAGCTGACACTCACATGGCTCATGGAAGGTACCTGAGATGAAGGAAAAGAAGAAGGATTCCCGGGGGCTTGCCTGACGGGAATACTCTGATTCTTAAGTTAGTACTCTGTAGGAGAAGCAAAGAGAGGGCGAAGGCTAAGAGTGAAGATAACACATTCTCACTATACTCAAGAGATTAGAAGTCTCAAGAAGAAGTTTCTCTTTTGCCCCAAGGGATTTTTAACGGGGCGCTCATGCTAGGTTGGGCGTAACTACCACGGAGTTCGTGCCATAGCCGTTACCCGCCAGGGCCACGCAGGTGGCCGTTGTGACATACTTCTTTCCTGGGTGAGTGACATGTCTCCAAAGTGGCAGGCACGCCTTCGCTGCTGAGAGACATGGGCGTAGACTGTTGAAAGGACGGGGACTGCACCGCAGTAAGGGATATGGCGTAGTCTGATCAGTTCAGCCTATCAGATAGAAGATTCCTGAGGAGTGCCCATGCGACTCATTCGTGAGCTATTTTGTAGCGAGCTTGGAACACTCCAGGATTGTCCTTAGTAGAATTGGTCCTTGGGATGACTTGTTAGCTCGTGAGCTAAAGTTGCCTCGGAGTATCTCTTCAAAGGTAACTCGGGGAACCCGGAGCTCGCGTTGTAGCAAGCTTCTCCATTTGTGAGATACAATGTAGCGAGCTGCTTTATGGGCCCGTCACTTGGTTGCACCAGGCTACAACGCTGAGTTGTTGCTCGTGCTGAGTCAGTGTACATGTGTCACCGGTTCATAGGTTGGGTCAAATCGTCTTCCATCACCCATATTCTTTTGGGGACATACATTAGAGAAAATGATCTACATGTTGAACCAGTTTCCGATCAAGTCAGTTCCTAAGACTCCACATGAGCTATGGATTAGCAAGAAACCAAGTGTTAGACACTTTAATGTATGAGGTTGTTCAATACATGTCAAAAGACAAGTGCACACAAATTAGAATCCAAAATCAGTCATTGGTTATTTATAGGCTACTCTAAGAGCTCCATTGGGTATTTCTTCTATGACCCAAAAGAACAAAAATTCTTTGTTATTCAAAATGCCCCCTTCTTAGAAGAGGACCACATCCTGAGCAAGCATTATCAAGAAATTATTCTTGATAAGGAGGGATCAAAGGTAGTGGGAGATAACCTACAAGTTCTAGATATCAATACCCCTACTAAAAGATCTACTTAGGTATTTAAACAGCTTGTATGTTTTGGTTATAATTAAGAAATTTACTTGATGAAAGCCATGGATAGTGAGGAAGATCCCTTGGCTCATACATAAGCTATACTAAACATAGACTCTTTAAAGTGGATAGATGGCATGAAAGCCGAGATGAACTTAAAGAATACTAATAGTTTAGACTCTAGTAGACCCTTCCCTCTAGTGAAAGCAATTAGTTGCAAGTGGATCTACAAGAAAAAAGACTTTGATGGAAATGTTAAGACCCATAAAGCTTGACTTGTGGCTAAATGTTACATTAAAAAAGAATTAGTTGGCTATGAGGAAACCTTCTTGCCCATGACCATGCTTAAATTCATTAAGATATTATTAACTATAACTATACACTACGATTATGAAATCTGAAAAATAGATGTCAAAACTGCATTCCTAAATGGATATCTTACTAAAGATATCTATATGCAGCAATCATAAGGGTTTGTTGCTAAGGGTCAGGAGCACATGGTGTGTAAAGCTCAATAGATTCATATACACATTAGAACAAGGTTCTAGAAATTGGAACATCTATTTTTACTCAAAAAGTCAAATAGTTTGATTTTGAGAAAAATCTAGATGAACCTTGTGTTTAAAGAAAGACAACAAAAGACAATGTTGCATTCTTGGTCCTATATGTAGACTGATGGGATGAGAGATCCATCGTATGGACACCCAAATGTTGCGGAATAAAGGGGCGAATTTCAAAAAATTTTCTCTCCCTTTCAACTAGGAATCACACTCCCTATTTAGAAAATCATATTTTCAATGATCAATCTTGAACCATAAACTGAACTGGATCTGAACCAAAAGAAGTAGGAGAGGATTATACCTGATACAGAGAAAAAATATCTCCCAACGAAGGTGTTCACGCTCAAGGAAGGATCCAAAGACTTCTCCCACTGAAAATGGCGTAGTGTAGGATAGAGCAGAATCAACAGCGTTCTTCTCCAAGATCTCTGTCATTCGCAAGAAACAACAGGATGGCACATGAGCACAACTTCCTATCAATTCTTTCTTAAAGAACTGATGTCAAGATCGAATCTTGACTTCTCCCACAACTGGAGATCGAACAGGATGTCTGGCGGCTGCAGGAAGGAGGCGGCAAGAAAGATCTTTTGTAGGGATTGCAGAAATCTTTCTTCTGTGATTTTCAGCTCTGAAGAAGATCTGATTATGTATATCTTCTAAAGGCTGCCGCCCCCTCCTTCTTTTGTAATCCTAAAAGATCAGCTCCTAATCCAATTAGAAGCTGCTGGTCCAAATCATATTTGGATCAGACCTCTTGTTAGATGATAAGGATAAACCCTTATCTTATCTACAGATTAGATCAGCTTTCTCCTAACCTCATTAGGAGGTTTCCAGATCTGAATATTCAAATCTGGACTCTCTGAGTTGATAGGGTTAAGACCCTATCCTATTTGTTGATCCGTCTTAGAATCCGCCCATATTTAACTTATTAAATAAGTCCAGTTCGAAATGGGCTTTAGGCCCATTAAGCTTATGTGCTCACTTAACCTTCCTAACTGCTGCCCAGTTGGGCTTCCTTGTATGGCGTGGGACCCAATCATTGATCTACACATCAGCCACATGGGTTCAGGCCAGCCTTTGTTACAAGGCCTGGCCGAATACATTGTTATGGACAGTGTACCCCCTGAAACCCATATAATGGGCTCTATGGGCCCAACACTTACCCTAAGTGGTCCCTAGGCCAAGCCACCTTGTAACACACAGGGACTGTGGGCAGATGCAAGATTAGCCTATCAGGTATTATTCTCAATGGGCTTACACTTAACCTCTCAGCCCATAATGATCATACACTGCCCGACAAGAGAGGACCTCTCCCTCGACTGCAAGGAACAGTGTTGCACTCTCTACTTACATGGATCCCGGGAATTAAA
Organism: Nelumbo lutea; assembly: GCF_056320005.1. Lineage (NCBI taxonomy): Eukaryota > Viridiplantae > Streptophyta > Magnoliopsida > Proteales > Nelumbonaceae > Nelumbo > Nelumbo lutea. The sequence goes on along the minus strand of NC_142691.1, from coordinate 28,909,018 downwards.
ACCTTTTGTAAACATTTTAGAAACAATAATATATATACTTTTATATCTCATATAAAATATACTTTGCAAAAACAAATCTCAACGATTGAAATCGACTACCGACAGCCTTGGTTTCCATCAGTGAAAGTGCATCCCGATCATTACCTTTGTCCGACAAAGGGGCTGATCCTGTCACTATGATCACTCACTTAGATGAATTCTCAAACTGTTCCAACATACCCAGGTTTTGGCCCCTACTAAGGATCTCACTGATTGATACATCAAAGATAGCCAAATCCGACACCCAGTGCAGTATCATAATCGAGTCTAGGGGTCGGGTGTAACTTTTCAATTTTGCCCATCAATCTCCAAGGTCTAGGGCAATACTGGAAATCTGGTCCAGTTCAAAGATTCAATTAATCCTACACTGTATGTGCCTAGGGTCTCACCCTGGCAGCTGAGACAGGCCACCCCAACCGACTTGGTGGCAAAATAGTGTCAGTTTTATTAGGATAGGTCTCCCTAGACCGACCCACTGGTTGTGAACATTCTAAACTAACACGAGTCTCATTAAATGTCCAGTTTAAGAGTATTACACAGAAACATATGCACTTTTATTCATTTACAATAAACTCATAAAGTACATCGTTCTGATTTAAGCTAAGGGCATACAAAACTATTTAACATAGATGACATTCTACTCATTAGAAATGACGCAAGAATGTTAACAACAATGAAGGTATGGTTTTCACAGCAATTCCCCATAAAAGATCTTGGAGAACCTTCTTAAATCTTGGGGCTTCGACTCTATAGAGATAGACCGAAGGGCTAATTGAATTGTCCCAATCTACTTACATTGACAAGATTGTTAAAAGATTCAACATGCAGGACTCCAAAAAGGGATTAATTTCATTTAGACATAGAATCATTCTCTTCAAAGGAATGCCACCTAAGACCACTGAGGAGATAGAGGACATGAGAAAGTACCATAGAGAGCATCATGTATGCTATGTTGTGCACTCGACTTAACATTTCTCAGGCCATTAAAATAACCCAAGATGATCGACTATATAGATATTGATTTCCAATTTGGTCCAAATAAAAGAAAGTCTACATCTAGATACATCTTTATGTTTGGATCCTATGCAATCATTTGGAAAAGCAACAAATAAGGTCCATAGTAGACTCCACGGTCAAGGCTAAGTACATTACCACAAGTGAGGCTATCAAAGAAGTAGCATGGATGAAGAAATTCTTCTAGGAATTAGGAGTCAGACCATCCAACACATCACCCATTCCATTGTTATGTGATAACATTGGAATCATTGCTCAAGCTAAAGAGAGTGTACTCAAAGTTAAAGCATATTAAAAGAAAGTATCATAATGTACGGGAGATTGTTAGTAGATGAGACATCTAGATTCAGAAGGTAGCATCAGTAGAAAATGTGGCTGACCTATTAACTAAGCCACTGACACAGGAGGTAATTGAAGGACACTTGAATAGTATGGAACTGAGGCTAATGCTCATTTGGACATAAGTGCAAATGGGAGTTGTTAAATAGTGTATGCTCTTAGCTCCAATTAGATTGATGTACATAAAACATTATTTGTGAATGGATTAAGTACATTATTGTTTCATGATCTAATCGGTATTTTTTTTTTGTGAATTACTCCTTAAATTGAACACTTACGAGACTCATGTTAGTTTAGAATACTCTCATCAATTGGAAAAACTTAGGGGAATTTATCTTGACAAGGCTAACACTCATGTGATGTTGAACTAGTGGAGGAGTTTGTCTCAGCTACTAGGGTTAGACCCCAAGCACATTTAGTGGGTTTTTAGAAGAAACATTGAACCCATACCAATGTTCAGTTATGCCCTGAACTTTAGAGATAGATGGGCAAAACTAGAAAGTTGCACTTAACCCCAAACTTGATTATAATACTATATTAGGTATAGGACTGTGTTATCTTTGATATGCCAAACAATGAGATCCATCAAGGGGAAAATACCTGGGCATGTTGGGGTAATTTGGAAAATTACTTGAGTGGGTGACCATAATGATAGGATTGACCTCTTTGTCAAACAAAGTGATTATCAGGCTCTACACATTCTTTGAGGGAAAACTAAACTGTTGGCAGAGAATTTCAATTGTATTTGAACTTTGATTTGCAAAATGTATCTATATTTTATATTACTATTTTATGAAAAAATTTTACGAAAGGTTTTAATCTCGGGATCCATTCATGCAGAGAGTGTGAACTATGTTTTGTAGTCAGGGAAGAGGTCATTCCTTGTGGATAGTGCTTTGATGATTATGGGTTGAGAGGTTAGGTGTAAGAGACCATTATAGGGTTGATTTCCTGATGGGCTTTATCTTACATTAGTCCGTTATCCTTAGCTCTTCATAGGGTGGCTGAATTCAAAGATCATTTAGGTATAAATGTTAAGCCCAAACTAAGCCTAGGCTATTTGGGTCAAAGGTTCACTACCTTGAGCAGTGAATTCGATGTAACATTTTTCCAAAGGTGGAGCCGAACCCTTATGGACTTGTGTGAGACTTGTGTGGATCCAACACCATACAATATTCAGGCCCAAAGTGGCCATGCTAAACCTTGGGACATGAACCATTAGAGAAAATGGGCCTAAGGCCCATTACTAACGGGCCCCATGTGATACATGAGAAAATTTAAAACCAAATAATAAGATGGAAGGGAATCATTTCATAGAAAAATAACAAAGACACAATTACAATTAATTTTATGTTAATTAAACTATAATCATTGGTAATAAATTACTGTTAATCTATAACTAATTAAATTTAAATAATTATTGTTAATTAATAGTGAAATAAGGAACTTATTGTTAGTTAAAAGTAATTGAGTGAAAATGGGGTGGGTTTTGGATAGGGATCATATTCCCATATTGGACCCTGATTTTGAAATAAATCCCTGTCCTCAACCTCGATCACCACCAAGGATAAAAGTTATCCTCCATCCCTAATCCTCTATGGAGGTAAGTTCCTCACAATGACTCAAATTACCAAAAACTTTTACATTAAAAGTGCTTTTTGGAAAATTTATTTACTTAAAACAAAGAAAATTTTAAAATATAAATAATATTTTTAATATATCTTGATATTTATAATGTAAATAATATATATTGTTGGGGTCGGGTGGGGTAGGGATTTCACTCCCCATCCACATCCTTGTCCTCGATCAAGGATCCCTATTAATCCCCATCCCCACCCTTGCTCCTGCCAAGGCAATCTCGATGTCAAAAGTTAATTAAATAAAAATAAATTACAATAGTTTCAAAGTTAATGACAAAACTTACAAAAAAAATAAATAATTTATCATACTTAATTATCAAAATTACCAAAATTGGTTACCAATATTACCAAAATTAAATTTGCAAAATTATCAAAACAAATTATTAACTTTTGGTATGAATAATTAGTTTTCAAAAAATTCTTGAAATTATAAAAAATTAATTTATTGAAAATTGAATTGGATTTTACAAAATTATTGAAAATATTAATAATTAATTATTGCTCAAAAATTACTGAAAATATTAAAATTATGGAAAATGTAATGACTAAATTGATATTTTTTGAAATTAATTTCTTACTTAAATTTTCATTAAATATCTAAATATATCGACTATTTAGTAAATTTTCATTAATAATTACTCAGTAAATATCACTAATTAAATTGAATAACTAATTATTTTTCATTAATTATTAAAAGCTTTCAATAAATATCAATAATCTATACTATATTATATAGTGACATGGGCCATGTCAGCACCCCTCTCCTTCTCCATTCCTCCTCTCTTTTCTCATTCAATGTTCTCTCTTTTCTCCCTTAACCCATCCTAGCTCTCTCATTCACTCTCTCTACTTTATTCCTTCCCCTTACCCAGACCTCTTATTTTGACATGTCACTAGGGCTATCAACTTTTTGCCACCTCATTACATTGTTGTGACAGAGGTGGAGATTTCCTCAATGAACAACATAGATTTCCTCAAATTTCCTTCTCCTTCCTTCTCACAAGCATTTTACATAACCACTAGACCTGTTCATGGGTTGGGTTGGGCTGGGCTCGAACCGGGCTTTTACTTTACATAAATAGAATTTCGTTAGGCCCAGGCTTGAGTCCGGCCTGACCAACGGGCCTATAATTTGGGCCCGAGCCCGGCTTTGATAAAAAGCCTGAAGCCCAACCTATAGAAAAGATTGATTTTGGAAATTGTTCAGTAGGGTTTTGATCAAACCCAAACCAAACTCTCCACCTAACAAATTTATTCTCTCCACTCTATTACTTGACCACTTGATGTAATACAACAAAATGGCAAAGAGGACTCACCGCCGATGATTGTGTTCGCCGGTGCTGAGTTCGCGGTGAGCTGGGATTTTAATAGTGAAAAGTGAAGTCAGTTCGCATGTGTGTGTGTGTGTAAAAGAGAGAGAGAGAGAGAGAGAGAGAGAGATGACTCACTGCCACCGCCAGTGCTTGTGTTTGCCGCCTCACCGGTGCCTGAGTTCGCATTTGAGATTTGAGAGAGAAGAAGTGAGAACTGAGAGAGAGAGAGAGAGAGAGAGAGAGAGAGAGAGAGAGAGAGAGAGAGGACTCATGCTAGTCTGCCAGAGTTTACTGGTTGTGCTGGTGAGTGTTTATCGATTTTGTGTTTGCTTGAGAGTGTGAGGTTGAGAGTCACTGTGAAAATTGAGAAGAGGTTCGGCTAACTGGCTTTGAAAAGAAAGAGATGAATGAGAAGAGGGGTTAGGATATTAGGGTTTTTTGGTTTAACCTATAAGTTGGGTCGGGCCGGGCTTGGGCTGGGCTTTTTTAACAAATCTCGAGCCCGGCCCGCAACATAGTCGGGCTGGGGCTTTTAGGCCCGAGGTCAAACCACGGGCTGAAATGTGTGTTCAAGCCCGTCCGGGGGCTGGGCCATGCCAGGTCGGCCCATCGGGCTGCCTGGCCCATGAACAGGTCTAATAACCACTAATCTTCCCATGTTTCTTCTTTTTTCTTCCCACGTTTCAGAGTTCCCATTCTTCCTCTTCTTCCACTGTTTCCATCCCCTAAACAATTCTTTTCTTCCTCTTCTTTTGTCGGTTAAAGAGGGATTGTTTGTTTTTGTGAAGGCTAAAACAGGTTGGTAAGTCCCCTGTTTCTCTTCCTCTCTTCTTCCCTTGTTTTTCATTCTCTTCCCGTTTTATCTCTTCTTTTATGATGTGTTTGTTAATGCAGATCGAGTAGAACGTTTGAAGAGTCGCCGTTTGAATCTGATTCAGGAAGCTTCGTCGTTTAAATAGGATGAGTCACCGTTGAACAGGTGTTTTCTCAGATCATCTCCCATGACGTTACAATTTTTTTGCCACTTTTCTCATATCGTTGTAAAATTTTTTTTTCCACTTTTCTGCCGGAATAAACCGTTAGAATAGCCACCGGCGTCTGTACGGTGATAACCATGCAGAACGCCAGTTGACGACTTCTCTGTTAGAACAATTACGTTTCAATTTTTTTGCCACCTTAATCAAATCACTGTTAAATCGTTACTTTTCTACCAGAATAGAATGTTAGAATAGTCACCAGTGTCCGTACGGTGATAGCCATGCGGGACGCCGGTTGATGACTTCTCTACTCAACCAAACTCAATTAGTAATGGGTTAAGAAGAATGGAAATATGGGTAAGATCCAACCCGTATTCAACCAAAACCCTTGGTTCATTTTCAATATCATTTTATATTGATAAGATTTGAAAAAATAATTACTAATAAATGATTTTTTTGAAAAAAAAAATAATTTCAAGAAGATATTGAAAAACAAACTCAACATTAATTTTCAAAATTCCACAAAATTAGTTACCTTTATAATTATTGTATGTTTGTATTAAAATTTTTAGTAAATTTTGGTAATTTACTTTGGTTTTTTGCCATATTGGAAAATATTAAATTAATGATTTCCACAAACTAATTTTCATGAACTTGGTAATTATTCTGATAAATAATTACTATACAAAACCCAATTGGAAGTCTTCAGTTACTGGTCCATCTGGTAACAGTATAAATGGTGGACTTGTTTCATTTCTGATTGGATTTCATGGCATGTGTTTCATTTCACATCTATTGAAGAAGAAACTGCAGATTTCCTTTGGAAGTCTGTGTTTAGCCTACTCTAGCCCAACCTAGTTGTTGCATTTAATTAAAAAATAAAATATAAACATATCGATAAACAAGGAAAAGATAAAACAAGATAATGGGTTGGTACAGAGTGGATGTAGTTTTGTCTGATCTGCATCTAATCCTGCCTTCACTTTCATTCCCACCCAAATTTGCTTCAAAAACTTAAGACTATAAAATAATTGTTCCAAACGATTTCAAGGGATACAACTAAGAACAAGACCAATCCTAAGTGGACCGATAGGGCCCTAAACTTACACAATTGAAATACATTATAATGCATACAAGATAAACCATTTAGATGGTGTAACATGTGCTACATAATCTATAAAAGTAAAAGATAGAAAACAAGTAGACAACTGGACCAGAATGACCAAGGTCCAAATTAGGGAGATTAGTCTCAGTGTTGGGCAAGGGCTGATTCTAAACCTGACCAACCTGCCCTAGTTGAATCTTCTTGACAATGAATTCCCACTTCTCTTTATGAATTCAAATAGGGAAAGAGTGTATCTTTTTTGTTTATCGGTATTACATTACAGGGGAATCAAGGGGTGGGGACAGACCACCGACTTTGCCACTAAAAGGTTGCACCTACGCAGGTGTGATCTGCGCCTCCATAATCGAAGTGATGCTGAGGCTGCGTTTGGCATTCCTTATTTTAAGGACTTATCTCCTTTATTTCTGTTAAAATGTCTTTATAAACACTGAGTTTTTAATTGCAAAAAGGAGATAAGTCCTTAAAATAAGGACTGTCAAATGCAGCCTGAGTGACCATCTCAGCTACAAGTTGGGATCTCCCACAAGCAAGAACTCTGCTCACATAGTATCCATCAATACATGTATATTAAATTTATGGGAAGATGTTTTTAATGTATTGACTGGATTCTCATACTTTATACTTTCACAGTATGTGCAGAGTATTTGGTTGTAGGAAATCCCAATCCCTCAGCTACTTGCTCATCGGCTTCAAATGCATTTCTTTTCTTTACATGTCCCATATTCCAATATCTTTACTAATCTCGGAAGTCCTCACCTAGTCCTGAACGATGACAAAGTACTTCACTTGATCTCCCATCTATTAACACATGCAAGCTTGGTAGATGATAAGCATGCATAAATCAAGTTAAAATTATGTTCCAAAAATTGCCATGCCATATTTCCATAAAACCTATTCTACTCTCACTTTGAAATGTCCAATTTCAACATAAGGTAATCTTTAGCCTTAGTGTACAAAAATTAAGGTTATGTTTGGTTTGAAGGAAAAGGTAGAGAAAGGAAGGGAAAGACAAGGAAACCTATACACGATTTGTAAATGTTTCCCTACCTTTCCCTTCCTTTTCCTTCAAACCAAACATAGCCTAAATGAGGCAACTTTCCCCAGAAAACTGGGCCCCACCCAATGAGGATAGGGTAAGGGATTTTGGCTACGGGTGGGAACAGGGAGGGGATGTCCTGCCTTAATAATCATGTTTAACTGTTTACCTTTCAAAGCAAATACACTCTACAAAGGTGAGAATGTATGATGTAGAATTCGCTTTCAATTTTTCTTGGTAATACATAAAAAAATATATTAAAAAAGAAAAGAAAAAAAAAACATGCTGGCTGCTCCAAATGTACAAAATGCCTCACAACCCGCTGAAATGAGTAAATATTTTCAAAACCTATATCTATACTATTATTAAAAGTGTGGATGAGAGTGTAAAACTTTTATTTAACTAAAACACCCCAATTTTTGAATTTGGTTGCTGTTTAATTATAAGGGCAAAAATGGAATTTGAATAAATACTTTTCTACTCATTCAAATCCAACTCATTAACTCTTATATTTAAAGTATTAATTCCCATTAACATTAATTAAATCCTATTCTTCACTAGAATTACCCTATTTTTTGTATTTGATCCCTCTATAATTGTGAGGATACAGAATGTAATTTGAACTATTACATTTCTTCTCATTCAATTTCCTCTCATTAAGTCTTATGTTTAGGATATTAACTCATTCTCTCATTGAATCTTATATTAATTAACTATATTAAAGAAAAATAAATGTGATAAAGAATCATTCTTTTTATTAATTAAAGAAATAAAATGAAAATTTAATGGCGAATCAACAATTCAACCTCTTAGGTCAAATGTGTAAATCCTAGATGTCATAATTAAACAACATGAAGGTACAAAAAATATAAAAATATTAAAAAAAATTAGAAAACATTTGGGCACGTCTCTAATATTGTATATTCATCATATTAAACAAAATAAGTGTCAAAAATAAGAATAATTTTTATAGAATATAAATATAAAAAAAATTGTAAAAAATTTTGGAAACATATTATTTTCGAAGGAAAATCTATGATGCTTGAAATACATGATATTGGAAGAGTTTTGACCAATCAAAATCCATCCATGAATTTTGATAAATAGCATTTGATTGATTAACATGCTTATGATACTAGTTGATTGGTCAAAACAATTCTGATATCATGTCTTTCCTGTATCATATTCAAACCCTATTTTCTATCATTGTTGACATCAAATATTACCACGTGCAAAGCATATATACACTTACTAGTCATCTAAAATGAAATCACTAGACGCCATGTCTTCCTCCATCTCTTCCCTCTCCTCCTTAGTCAAACTGTACCAAGAATTACCCCCAAAGAAAAAAATGACCTACCTACTTCCCAATTCAATCATCAATTCATCATTCTCTGCCCTCCATTTTGCCGAAGAGAACTTTTTAACTAATCTATTTGAAGGCTCTCCAAAATCAAAGTGCACCCTAGTAGAAATGATCAACCCTAGAAATCATGTTCCTTCATGTCCCCTTAATTCCCTCCCTTACTTGAGATTAACTGAACAATTTGGTTATTCATTGGATCTATTACCGTAATCGTTTCTTCACTCGATCCATTATGACATGTTCGTCGATTAGATCTTAATTCTCCACTTGATCTTAGTAATCGAAGCATAGTGGATTTAGTGCCTTCCAACCTAAATACTTAGTTTTAAATCTTCTTGCTTGTAGTTTGTATCAACCTAAAGCATAGTGGATTTAGTGCCTTCCAACCTAAAGAATTGTTAAATTAATTGACTAGTCACCCAAGAAAATTTGTAAATATGTTTCAACTCAAACCACTTTGTTGCAAAAAGAAAAAAGGGGAAAAAAAAAGAAACCATTGCCTTGGTCAATAACTAGGTAACCTTACTGGTTAAACTATTGACCTATTTAAACATTAATTTTCTTTCTCATTGTATTTTAGTCATTTCCATTATAGTAACAATAATTCTCATTCTTCATGCATGTTTTTGTTTAATATTATAAATATATAATATTAAAGGCATTTGCCAAATTTTTCTATATTATTTTTATAGTTTTCTATATTTTTACTTTTATTATTTAATATATGACATCACAAGTTTACTTTTTTTGATTGATAGAGAAATGTGGTTCTAATCAATTTTTAGAACATGGTTTTTTTATTAGTATTTTTATCCTGTGGTCAAATCAATCGATCAAACTAGTTGAAACATTACCCAACTAGGAATTGGGTCCATTTATCGCTTGCTTGTAGAAGATTGTTGATGCAACTAATTGAAGTATTGAACAAAATAATTATGCAATGTCATGCTTTCTCCTACCCAAATACTTATGTGATAAAATAGTGTCAATGCAAAGAGATTTTTTGTGGGGAAAAATGCAAATGGAAACAGAAAAATTCATTGGCTTAATTGGTAACAATTAGTAAAAACAAGTAAGATGGAGGTCTAGGGTTCCCGGACCCCATGCTTTTAACCCTTTGCTGGCCAAACTTTCTTGGAGGATAGCCACTAAAGAGGAGAGTCTATGGGTGAAAGAAATTTCAGCAAAATGTATTAGAAACAGGGATTTTTTATGTGATAATTTTTCAAGCAGTGGATCATGGGGATGGAAAAGCATCCTAGAAGGTAGAAAAATAATTCTTAATGCGTGTTGTTGGGCTATTAATTTAGGAGCAAAAATCTCCATTTGGGACGACCATTGGCTCCCCTCTCTCAAAGGAGGAAGAATCTTTGGCCGTAGACCATAACCAAGATCTTCATCTTAAGTTGGTGAACTAATTGACAGACACTTTAGCTTCACTGAATGATTTTTAATTTGGCTAGAATCTTGTTATATTAAAGACAAAATCATAAAGCTTTCTATTCAACTAGCAATCACCTGTTGAAACAAGAAGGTAGCTAATTTTAGATAATGCTAACATTTCTCCTAATTTCTTCCTGTCTTCTGTTGCTAGAGAAGTGAAGACATCAACCAGGAATATGAAACCATGGTGGAGAGATTCACCTCCAAGTGATTCTTCTAGAGCTGGCCCTCTTTTTTGGCAACATCCAGACTGTGGTGTATACAAGGTGAATTCTGATGGAGGCTTTACTAGTCTTAATAAAGCTAGCTTCGATGTTGTGATTAGAGACTGGCAAGGGAAATGTGCTGCAACTTGTTTTGGCCTCTACCCTTCTTTCTTGGCTATTCAATCTGAGAAAATTTCTATGCATCAAGGTCTATTGTTGGCCCGTCAATGCGGGCTTTCTAAAATTATCCTAGAATCAAATTGTTTGAGCTTGCTTCTTTTTGCTAATAGAAAGATCTCAGATTTTAGCCCCAAAGATCTTTTCTTGTTGAGGGACATTTTAGAAGTTGCTTCCTTTTGAAATGTTTCTTTTGTTTTTGCAAGAAGAAATCGTAATGGCTTAGCACACTCTCTAGCTAAGAAGGGCATTCACGTCCAGGGTCATTTTGTTTTCAATTGCCCTAACTGGTTAAGGTCTCTAGCTTTGGTTGATGTATGTAGGCCTACCTAATTCTCTTGTTTTGCCCTGTTCTGGGTTTGTTTTGAATAGAAAGGGCTCACTTCTTTTCATTCAAAAAAAATTTTTTGAAGTATTCAACCATTTAACCTACTTAGTGGACTCCGAGGTTAAACATTAAATCTCTTTTTTTCTTATTATTGTATTCTATTCCATCATTAATAAAAATAAGTTTATTTATCATATTTATTTTTTAATATAATGAATATATAATATTAAATATTCATATTTTTCTAAAAGGCTTTTATATTTTTTACAACTTATTATATTTCTATCATTTTATTGAGAAAGTTAAATATTGACTTGCCACCAAATTAAACTAGAAAAATGTTTCATTTTCAAACTAATTTTAAATTTTGTATTTCATTTACATCATTAACAAAAATAATTATTGTTTATCACACTTATTTTTGTTTAATAAAATTAATATATAATATCATATATGTATATTGATTTTCTACTTTTTTTTTTGTATATTTTAACAAGTCATTGCATTTTTTTTTGTTTTTAAAAAATTTGATTATTCAACTATAATCAAGGTTCAAAATTTTGATACATATGGTCCAATACGTATCGTATAAAGGCCTTCCCGGTACGCCCCTACAGGGGGTGTATTAGGTCAGGCCATGGTTTAGAGGATAGTCGGGACTTAAACCAACCCCTCTAAACCGGTTTTGAAAAAATAAATAAATAAAACACAAAAAAGCACCGATATAGGTGTCGTATCAACCTCTATCAATATTTTGAACCTTGACTATAATCTCATTGGTTGACCTGTTTGACCCAAATGGTTGAACAACTTAAATGCCACCTAAAATCCCAATTTTGTTTCTATGTAAATTTTATACTATTAAAATTATTATTCATGGATTTAAGTAATAGAATTTAATTATAAGAAACTAATATACCTAAAATATATGATTCATTGAGAGAGTAGGAGAGCCATTGCTAAGCCCACCTTTGACGAAAGTGGCGCTAAAAGAAATTTGAATCCAATGGCTCTTCCACAGGCCCCACTTGACTAGGGGTGGCCACGAGCCGAGCTCTTCACAAGCTACTCGAGCTTGGCTCATGAAAAGCTCGACTTGGCTCAATTTCAACCGAGCTTCGAGCCGAGCTCGAAAATATATATATATAGAAAATAATATATATAATAAAAATATTATAATTCTTAATTTTTTAAATATCAAATAAAAATATTTTTATATATAATTTGTTAATTTTATAAAACATTTTTTCTCAAATCAAGATTGAGCTTACGAGTTTTTGACTCGAGTCAAGCTCAAGCTCAAGGTTCTAGCTCGAACCGAACTCGAGCCTTGTACAACCTTAGTGAGCCGAGCTCCAGCCTTGCCCCCTACACCTGATCATCATCTTCTCAACTGTAAATGGTGACACTAGTTAATAATTTTATTATTTCACTATCAATACATACATTCATTCAAGCAAAAACAAATATTTAGAAATAAAAGTAATTTTAAAAATTAATGAACATTATAACTTTTAAACAATTAGTTTTAGTCGTTTAAATCGGAGTGCAAATTGGGTGGGTTGGGCCAGGTTTAAGCTCAGCCCAGGCCCAACCCTAAGAATTGGGCATAAGGCCCAAGCCCAAGGTCAACCCCGAACTGTCCAACCCAGGCCCAGCCTGCACTAAAATTTTATGCATCCAGCCCAAGCCAAATTCAGGTTGATCAATCAGCCCATACTAAAATTCAATATTAATGTATCGATACATACATTCATTCAAGCCAAATTCAGCCCAGCCCATTCAGGTTGGGTTCGGGTTAGGACAAGGTGGGGGCAGCTTGGGCTGGGTTTGGGCTACCTAAGGGCGAGGCCTGTGCCCAGACGGAAAAATAAAAAACAAAAAAGAAAAAAAAAAAAACCCAAACTTTTGGACCCATGCCGAGCTTCTTGAGGACCAAAAATCATCCAAATCCACCCAGTGCAAAATTACAGGCTGGATTGGCCTGGTTTTAAATTGGGTCCGCCCAAGTCGTACCCCCAATATAAATTTCATTTATAAGAAAAAAAGCTAATAAAGTTATTAAAATTTATCTAAAAATAACTAATGAAATTAATACAAATTTATTATCTAACAATACATAACCCAAAAACAATGCTTGTGTTGGACTTCAACCAGACCGGTCAGAGTCCAATCCAAGTATTGCATTGGTCCCAACTAGTATAAATAGGCGAATCCCAACTAAAGACCACCTTGTAATGAATATTTTGATGGCATATCTAGTACTGAAACTCACAAAGTTTATAATGAATATAGACTTCCTATAGAAATTTATACTGTAGTGGTTCTGTGTAATTAATTGGTCAATATTGGTTTAAGAATGCCCAACTCCAGAAAATATGAATTAGCAGTAGGAAAATTAAAACTCAGAAAAAAAAGAGTAATTACTTAAATACTACATTATATATTTAATGTGATTTTTGGCTCATAATTCCATACAAATAATTTTAGCATCATATCCCACGACCAACTTAAACATTTGATGTGTTTTCTAGATCAAAATCATGACGGACAAGATGCATTTTCTACAGCATTTTGTCCAATACTTCTTACAAAAAGAATAAATTCATCTAAACAAAATATAGAACAATTGTACGAAATTTGTAGCACAAAAGTTTAGAAGCTCAAATGGTTCTCACAGTTTGAACAACAGATGAATATGTTCCTACTACTCCAACCAAAGTTGCCATTGACATTATTCCAACAATACCTACAGTCTCATACCCCCAATTCCTGTATGCTCCAGTTATCTTCAAGTAGCATGTGCAGGGGAGCAAAAATGAAACTACAACAATTAAAACTGCTCCAATGAAAGCCATAAGATACCCAAAAAATGGAAAAACAACAGCCAAGACGACCGTGCTAAAGAGTAACAAAGTTCTGATAAGGAGGCTAACAGGCCTCCTCTTTTGGAATTCAACTGGCAAACGGCTTTCAATGGCTGTTACAATTGGCATCACAGTCAGTGCATACTTTGCAAGTGGACCCACTAAGGTGGTGTATATAGCTATCTTTGAGCTGATATTCTCTGTGGGAAGGTTCAAAGTTACTTGTGACTGGACGTCCTTTCCAAACATTAGATAGCCCAAAATGGCCATGGAGACATATGCAATTGTACTAGTAATATAGCTGAGACATAAGACCTGCAATGAAAAATGCAGGAAAAACAGTTAATTTTAGGGGAAAAAAAACCCATCAAATAACTGGGAACTCCAAAAGATCAGTCCATCCGAATCTGACAACACTGCTTCAAAGGCTGATTTTGTCTTCCTGCTGATAGTTCAAAGTAGAAAATAAACCTAGTTCATGAAAGAATAAGACTTTGTTATCCAATACCTTTGGGAACTGAGATTTGTTTTTCATTGAATTGTATATTGTAGGGAATATACCATGGGCTCCATAACAGAAAGTATACAAGCTGAGTGCAGTGGGCATTCCCTGTAAATTTATGAGCCTTCCTTTTCCATGAAATCCTACACTTGTGCTTGCACCAACACATAAAACAGATATGATAATGATGAGAGAAGATAGTGCTCCACCAGCAGAGATATAAGACAGCATACCCAGATCACTCAACCACATAGATGGCAAGATGGTAAGACCTGCAATTATAACAAAAGAATGCTTCCCTTCAACTCTTAGTTTCCCTAACTTCAATGCAAACTTGGGGGATAACTTGTGCAAATTATCCCCTTCCATTATCAACAGTTCTGTTGCAACAAAATACAACTCTAAGCATATAAAAATGGATGCAACAATTCTTCCCTTCCGACCAAATGCGCTTCCTGCAATATCAGGATAGCTTGTTATTTGTGGGTCTGCATCCATGCAACGTCGGAGCAATAGTCCGGTGAAGTAGGCTGATGCCGCGATCAACAAAAGAAGTATTAAGCTCAACCACCCTCCTTCTGAGAGTGCATATGGGGTTGATATTATACCGATGCCTGAGAAAAAAAAAATCAGAAATATTAAATTATGATGTTCTTAATCTAGGAAGAACAACTGAGACATAATGTGGAGAAGCATTTAAAAAGATATGGAGAAGATGAAGAAACCTGACAAGGCATTTATGCCATTAATAAAGGTTTTAAGGAGACTGATTTCTTTGCTTTGCTGTGGCGCTGATGACATTTGCCTTTGTATGTTATCTCCTTTGTTTTTTTGTTTTTTGTTTTTTTTTTCTTTCAATCTGCACCTTCAGCTGGCGATATTGTTCAAATTAAAATTGCATCAACAGATCGAAATTAAGATATAGAAGGGCAAGAATCGATATACAGCCATCTTTCAAACTAAGAGCAAAAAGTTTAACTTGTTATTCAGACGTCATCGGTATTAACAGAACGGAGGGGGTTAAGAGATGGAGATGGAATAGGAGGAAATACAGCAGAAAGAATAGGATTAATTTGTTAATTCGTTTCTTGCGGTGAAATATAACAGATAGTCTGTTTCCTTTCTAGGTTCTATGATGTCGGAAAGACCCCAGTTGTCTAAAACTTGTTTGGAATGAAGAAAGAACCATTCACATCGAGACATATAAATGTATGGATTTATATTCTAAAATCTAAATGATAACTCATTATTACTTATCATATTAATTCATTGTGAGCATCGGAAAATGGTTCACTTAGGCCTGATTTGGAGTCGTCAACCATAGTTATGTGAAATGGAGGTAATAAGAGCTCTGGGATCTACATCAAAAAGTATTTTTGGTTTAATATTACTCCAAACCCAAGACACTGGCTGAACCAATCTGGAGAAGACTCAAGGAAAGGGATTAGGCACCCTTCTTTCCAAATCCATAAGTAGGGCTCACATGACATTCTAAACAAACTTAAACACAAATATCCAATTCTTTAACTAATTAAGAACATATTAATAACAGAGAGAGAGAGAGAGCAAACTAAGCTAAGAACAAATCAGCATAAGAAATCCACACCCTACCTTTATTTTCTTTATTTTATTTATCATCTTTTATTATTATTTTCTTACCATCAATTTTCATCTTTTTATTTATTTTTTTTTTGTTATTTCTCCTTTATTTTATATTTTTTTATTATACTCTTATTATATTTATATTTTTTGTTTTATCGTTATTATTATTTTTTTACTTTTTTACTTTCTTTCTTTTTTTTGCATATTCTTTCATTAGAATTTTATTTATTTTATTGGCATTTTCTTATGGAATTCTCTTTATGCACTTATTTGTCAATTGTTCACTGAATTATCCTTTATTTATCCTATTTTATCTTGCAAATCTATCACTACTTATTATTATTATTATTTGATCTACTTCTCACCCCCCTTTTATTATTTTATATATGTATATATTTATTTTCCGGGTAAATTGTAGAGTAATACCCTACACTTTAGGCCTAGTCTCACTTTGGTACCCAAACTTCAAAATGTGTCAATACTTAAAAAACGTCATAGTTTAGTCCCCATCATTAACAGTCTCTCAATTATCTGTATCACATGATGACATGTGCAACTTAAAACTTTTGAAAATATCAAAATTACCCTTCAAAATAAGACATTATTCATAATCTTCTTCTAAAATAATCAAGAATATTGAACTAAAGCAATGGTGAGCAACCCATAGGACATTTGGATTTGGGCGTTTGGATGGTTATTAAAGAAAAAGATGACATCTGAAAGGCATTTGCATCCTTTCACATGCCACTTAACAGTGTTTAAAGATTTTGGAGTAAATTAAGACATTTTGAGAGTTTAGGTACTAGATTGACATGCTTTGAAATTCAGTTTCCAAAGTTAGACTAAGCCCAAAGTACAGGGTGCTAATCTGCAATTTACCCTTCTTTTTTATTATTTTTATCACTGTTCCAATTTGATAGCTCACCCTTCCCTTCATCTGGTTCGCATTCAGGGAGATCATTTTCACTCCCACACCCTTTTTTATCACCAATTTTCCCTCTTATTTTATATTCTCAATTGTATTTATTTCATTTTTATCATTATTTTTATGTATTTATTTATTTTTATTATTTTTTTCCTTTGTAATGAAATAGGCTCTTGTAACCGGGAGCCTAAGTGCCTAACATTGACAATCTTCTCTGACCTCGGTGTTACTGATGCCTAATAATAAAATAAAGGGTAAGATACAAAAACCTCCCTTGAAGTTTCAAACAATCATAAAAACCTCCCCTATATTTTTTAAAAATCAACAAATACCACCCTTCCGTCAATGATCAAGATGAAAAACATGTATAGTTACATTTTTACCCTTAGATGTCATCTGATCAATTTACAAAATACCATTTTTCCCTTAATCGAGCAGCTTCCTATAATTCATATTCTCTTTTGTAGAAAAACGCAAACCCTAATAGTTGCAACGACGATATTACTCAACATATTCTACTTCGAATATTTTGTCCATTTTCTGGAAATATTACTGGTAAAACCAAATTCAGAATATTTCATATCAATGGGAAAGCCAAATAAACTATTTAAATTGAATTTCATACACAAATCAATCTCACATCAACAAATTTGGATTATTAGTAGTCAAAGAGGGGTGATTTGCTTCCTCTTTAGGTCAATTGTATGTAAGTAGCAACATTTGAAGGAGTGTGGTCTGACGATCGTTAAAATAAAATACTCCCAACTATGAGCTACTTTAATCAACGAAGGGATTTTTTATCACCGCTATAGCAATTTGCTCAATTCAAACAATGGAGTTTATAGGACGTGAGGGAATTGGCCAAGGATCCAAGGGGTAAAGGCAAATCGACATGGGAATGAGGAAAAAATATAAGGAAAGAAAATGGAACAAGAAACCGCTGGATCTTTGTTAGATTTAAGTGAGGTTTAGGGGAGAACAACCACTGTAACTCCCCTATTCTCGTCGATGGAGATGATGAATAGTGGGCCAACATTGAATCAAAAAAAGACGAGGGAGAAATGGAGAGAAAAGAATGGAGAATAGAGAGAGGGTGAGAGGAATGAGAGGGGTCTACTAAGAAAGAAAGTTTTAGTCGTCACCGCTATGTTCACATAGTAAAGAGGAAGACGAAGAACAGTGACTTGGGCAGAAAAATTAGAAGAATGAGAAAGAGAGAGACCAGTGATGGAGATCGGAGTAGGTTCCACCACTTTGGTGCTTTGGGACATTGAGGGCAGTGAACAATATTTCTCTTCTAATTAGTTAAAATGAAAATAGAGAATATTATTGAGATATGGTAAAATATTGGTAAAACCCTTGTGTGTTAAAATGAAAATAGAGAATACTATTGAGATACTCATAAAACCCTCGTGCATTCGTCCTTCCTAGGTTTGTTCCTCTTGAGTTGTTCCTCTTCAAACAAAAAAAAATGAAATTGGGATAACAAAAGAGGCCAAATAGTAAAATATATAGATAGGGGTATTTTAGTAAAAATAGATGCACATTAATTCATAAAAGGGAAAATAGGTATTTTGAAAGAAAAAATGATCATCGGTTTAACATTTTCCGTCTTGGTCATTGACAAAAGGGAGGTATTTGTCAATATATTCAAAAATAGAGGGGAGGTTTTTAATAAAATGAAACCATAGGGAATGTTTTTATGATTGTTAGAAACTTTAGGGGAAGTTATTCTTATCAATTCTTCTCTCTTATCAATAACGCATTAAGATTTGATAAGAGAATAAAATCTAAGAAAAGAATTGGTCCTCTCTCAAAATGGTTAAACAGATGCCTGCATTCAAAACAAACTCACACTATAATCAGAGATTTGGGCGGGTAGAAGCCAGTACAGCAGGGGGCTTCACTGGCGATACCGACAACCACTCAAATGCCATTATTTCATAGCAATCTGAAAGGAAAAAGAAATAAAAAAAATAGAAAACAGAAGGAGAAACTCCGAGAGTGGAATTGACCAACATTTGAATTTTGCCTTAACATGACAATGCTGCAAAGAATCAGAGCTCTGTTTATATCGAGTTGTTTCCTTTGAATAACAATATGATAGGTGCTTACGACCGAGGGATTTAGCAAGGTTTCCGGTATAAGTTACGTTCGAAAGAAAAAAAAAGAGTGTTGGAATGATCGAGTTGTCGATGTTGTTAACAGTTCTGCTTAATTGATGACGATGAGGAAGGAACAGGGGGTGTAGCTGGGTATTCGAAAGATGGAAAGAAGAGAATAGATAATGAGAAGGGAAGAAATGATTAAAAAATGAGAATGGTGAGGGAGATCAGAAGAAATGTTGGAAATGGTGCAGCGAATAATATAATTTGAGAGAGAGAGAGAAAGAGAACACCAAATCTAACTTGGTTTGGCTAAATTGCCTACGTCTATGGATAGAAACTCCAAACTTTTCTTCTTCACTATAAACAATAGAAAATACAATACTACAATAATTTCAACAGTCCTCACTCGTACTGTCATCCAATACTCCCAACACCACACTCCTCTCAACACATTGTACCAATGTATACAATGAAATGAAAAATGGATGAAATAAATAGAGGAGGGTACCTTATTTATACTTGTAAAGAGGAGTATAAAGGGAATTTTAAGGAAAAATTACAACCACATGCTTAGGCAGCGAAAATAGTTTTCACTGCCAATTTAAAGAAATAGATGGGCTCCGAAGTCGGTGAACCACCGTTTGTAAAATGGTGGGCTTAGTGGGTGAGTTTTACTATCCCACTAAATCTATTTTAACATTCTCCCACTTGAAGATTATTTTCATAGTGAAAAACACTCAAGAATAGCTGCCAATCATCTTTTGTTAAGTGGTTTTAAGTCCTAGAGAAGTTATGCACCAAATAAACTTATCTCTCATCATAGGCTTTGTTAGTATATTAGCAACATTATCATTGGGGTGAATCCTTTGTAATGTGATATGCCCATCCTCAACTACTTCATGCTAAGTGTAATGCTCTTTGATTATCACTATGAATAGTCACCACTTCTTGATTAATGTAGAATTCTTCAAACAACCTCTTTATCCAATTACTTTCTTTGCATACTTGTGTAGCTAACATAACTTTTTCTGAGTTATCCAGACTTTCATGTTATTTTTGCTCTTATATACCATCATCCTAAGAATCCGATTAACCACCCCCATATCCTTCATGTCTCCCTAGCTAAATGGTTAGTGTTGTGATACTTCCTTTATCAGTACCTACAACCAGCATGTCATCAAATAACAATAAACTGATGAAGTGATCATTACCAAAATATGTGCAAACACAATGATCTGCTTCACATTTGCTAAAGCCCAACTCACAATGAAGGAATCAAATCGCTTATACCAACACCTTGGCACCTACTTTACATTATAAAGCGATTTGGTCAACCGACAAACCATATCCTTTTTGTCTTCCTCGACAAAGCCTTCAGGTTGAGTCATATAAATATCTTCTTCAAGATTATCATGCAAAAAGATAGTCTTAACATCTAATTGCTCCAACTCCAAGTCAAGTACTACAGCCATAGTCAATATAATATGAATAGTACATAATCGAACAACATAAGAGAAAATTTCATTGAAGTCAATACCATATTTTTGAGCATATCCTTTTATAACTAATCAAACTTTGTATCTTTTGACATTCCCGCTAGTGTCATTTTTAAGTTTGTACACCTATCTACAACCAATGGCCTTTCGACCCTTAGGTAATTTGACTAACTCCCAAGTTTTATTTTTCTTCAGAGCTTCAATTTCCCCCTCCATAGCCACATGCCAATGACGAGCATCTGGACATTTGCATGCTTTTTGGTATGAACAAGGCACGTGCTCTTTTGTAATGCAAGTGTAAGTTGTTACATAATCCTGAAGCTAGATAGAAGGTCTTGTAGCTCTCATCGACCGACCTTGATCATCGTGAGTCTTTTCTTCAAAATTTTCAATGTTCTCTTCATCAGTTTCATCAACAGTTGCATTAACTTGTTGCTCTTGAACCTTTTGAAAGTATTTCACTTCAACTTTCTCTATTGTCTTAGAGCTTGATCATGTATTTTCTTTCTGCATCGAATCTTCATTGAAGACAACATCTCGACTAATAACTATCTTGTGGGTAGTAGGATCCCACAATTTGAAACCCCTTTGTACCTTCTACATAGCTAAGAAAAATACACTTTTTCGACCTAACATCTAACTTGGTTCTCTACTCCTTAGGAATCCAAACATAAGCATTACAACCAAAGGTACGTAAGGAAGAATAACCAATAGGGTTTCCTGACCATACCTCTTTTGGAGTTTTGCAATCAAGTGTCATAATAAAATAGTAGTTTACTAGATAACATGCTGTATTGACTACTTCTGCCTAAAAGCACTATTCCACCCTAGTTGCACTTAACATGCTTCTAATTCGATCCATAAGCATACGATTCATCCATTCAGTAACTCTGTTTTGTTGTGGAGTTCGAGGAATCGTGTACTGTCTCGAAATGTCGTGCTCACTATAAAAAACTTTAAATTTATTCGAGATATATTCATTTCCATTATCGGTTCTCAAACACTTTTCTTTTACCCTTATGATTTTGAACTAGAGCTTTAAACTTCTTAAAATAAAAAAAAAAATTATTACTCTTCCTTCGAAGCATATACACTCATACTTTCCTAGAGAAATCATCAATTAAGGAGACAAATTATCAAGAACATCCAAGAGATTCCATAAGCTTCCTAAGCATCAAAGTGTATTAGATCTAATACCTCTTTACTTCTAGCTTTAGACTTGGGAAAACTAACTCTATGGTGTTTCCCAAATAGACAATCTTCACAAAAATTCAAATTAGTAGATTATAAACTAGGAAGTAGATTTCGATCAAGAAGTACCTTTAGTCCTTGCTCATATAACCCAAATGTCTGTGCCAAATCATGATTGAATTAGTCATAGCATTTGCAACGAGGGCATTGCCGACCATGGTATCTCCGATAAAGTGGTATAGCTTTCCTTGTAATTTTCCCTTTGCAATCATCATAGCTCCTTTATCGATCTTCATTTGGCCTTTTCCCCAGAAAACTTGTAACTATCATCATCAAACTTTCCTAGTGACAGACGACTCTTTTGTAGTTCTAGAACATGTCGTACACCAGAGATTGTACGAGTGATGCCGTCAAACATAATAATTCCGACGTCTCCAACTTATACTATTTTACATGTGTTGTTGTCACCTATATAAACAATCCCACCTTCGCACAATTGGTACATATAGAGCCAATCTCTATACAACGTCATATGGAAAGAAGCATCAGATTCCAATATCCAGTTATGCTTTGGGTTCTCTACAATCTTTTTGAAGGTGACCCTTCTCATCATAGTTCCAACACTTGAGTCATTTCTCTTTGCCTCTCAACTCGAAACTCGTTTGATTTCTACTAGAGTTTCTTCTCTCATTGGATCTACCTCATACCATCATTGCATCACCTAAAGTACTCTCACCAATATCCAGTTATGCTTTGGGTTCTCTACAATCTTTTTGAAGGTGACCCTTCTCATCGTAGTTCCAACACTTGAGTCATTTCTCTTTGCCTCTCAACTCGAAACTCGTTTGATTTCTACTAGAGTTTCTTCTCTCATTGGATCTACCTCATACCATCATTGCATCACCTAAAGTACTCTCACCAATATCTAGTTATGCTTTGGGTTCTCTACAATCTTTTTGAAGGTGACCCTTCTCATCGTAGTTCCAACACTTGAGTCATTTCTCTTTGCCTCTCAACTCGAAACTCGTTTGATTTCTACTAGAGTTTCTTCTCTCATTGGATCTACCTCATTCCAATATCCAGTTATGCTTTGGGTTCTCTACAATCTTTTTGAAGGTGACCCTTCTCATCGTAGTTCCAACACTTGAGTCATTTCTCTTTGCCTCTCAACTCGAAACTCGTTTGATTTCTACTAGAGTTTCTTCTCTCATTGGATCTATCTCATACCATCATTGCATCACCTAAAGTACTCTCACCAATTTTTCTACGTGATTCTTTCATAAGCAACATAGAAATAGTAGATTCTAATGACAGATCTTTGGTATTGCATAAATTCATTATCAAACTATCTCATGAATTAGGAATGAAGCAAAGCAAAAGAGCAACATTTTCTTCATCATCAATGCATACCTAAATAGCTACTAATTTTCTTACTAAAGTGTTGAACTCATTTAAATGTTCTTGCAAAGAGGTTCTGTCCTTCATCCTTAGGTTGTAAAGTTGTCGCCAGAGAAAGATTTTGTTGGACATTGATTTCCCCTCATAGAGATTCTACAACTTGTCCCATAAACCTTTGGTAGTGGTTTCCTCGGACACGTTGAATAGAACTGAATTTTCTAAAGCAAGAAGAATATCATCTATGGCTATCTGCTTTTTCTTCTCAAAATCTTTATCCTTCATATCAACAAACTTCTTTTCTTTTCCTTCTAGGGAAACTACACAATCTTCTTCCACCAACACAGCATGCATCTTTATCTTCTAAATTGCATAGTTGGATCCGTTGGATTTTTGTATATCGAACCGAGTAGAGCTCGAACTTGCCATATTCAAATACGTGCAATACCAAAATCGCAAATACGGATTTTGGTAGAACTAGGTAGAACCGTGATGCTTTAATACTAAATTACTAATTGTTGGAAAATGGTGTAGCGAATAATATAATATGTATATGTACAGAAAGAAACAAAAGCAGATAGAAAAAAAGCTAAAGGAAGAAGGAAGAGAGAGGGAGAGAACACCAGATTTAATGTGGGTCGGCCAAATTGCCTACATCCACGGGTAGAAACTCGAAGCTTTTCTTCTTTACTATAAACAAGAGAAAATACAACACTAAAATAATCTCATTAGAACCTCACTCATACCTATCACCCAATACCCCCAACACCACACTCTTCTCAACACATTGTATACAATGAAATGAAAAATGGATGAAATAAGTGGAGGAGGGTACCCCTATTTATACATGTAGAGGGATATAAAGGGAATTTTTAGAAAAAAAAATAGAACCACATACTTAGATGGTGAAAATAGTTTTCACCACCAAGTACAAGCAATAGGAGGGCTCCTAAGTCAGTGAGCCACCGTTTGTAAAATGGTGGGCTCCCACCGGTGGGCTTAGTCGGTGAGTTTTACTAGCCCACCAAATCTATTTTAACAGGAAAATATTCAACTACCACCTCTAATGCACCACTACAATGAGTTGCAAAAGCAGAAAGGGGTCCAGTGCATGCTCAGTGATGATATAGAGAGGGAGAGAGAGAGGGGGGGGAAATGGAGGGAGAGAGAATGGAAGAATGTGAAAATGAACCAACGAAAATGGGAGGGAAATGGCCCATGTGGAGAGTTCTCACCACAGCTCTGCCGCTATGTCAAGAGGTGGAAGACGATGAACACTCGATTCTTGAATTAGCCGAAATCAAAAAATGTTTGAATTTATAAGGGAAAATTTCTCATCAATACCTTGAACTTTAGAGGTTGTGTCAAGTCAATTCCAAAACTTGAAAACTTGTCTATACAGTACCCTTAACTTTTAGAATGTATCTAATAGGTCCCTACCGTTAACAGTTTGTCAATTTTTTATATCACGTGATGACATGTGCCACTTAAAACTTTTAAAATATCAAAACTACAATTGAAAGAATACATTATTCATTGTCTTCTACCTTGAGGTTGGAGAACTGTGTCATTGCTACGATGGTGTCGAGAACTAAAGATGGTGCTAGGAACAAATTTAAACAAACCAAAGACAGTGCCAGGAACTGACTAAGTTCCAGCGATGGATGAAACTGCCATTGATAGGGTTTCCTATATATTCTTTAACTTTTTTAATTTTATGTAGCTGATGAAAATTTCTTGTATATTCTAAAATTCATCTTGGATAGTTGTTGCAACCTTCCTATCTCAACTAGGATACAAGGGGAAATGATGTCGATCTTAGCATTTACATGTGAAAGGTTTTGTTGATGGTTAATGTTGCATCTTAACGGTATAACTTAGCTTCTTTTATGCTTATTTTAGAATTTACTTGTGTTTGGATTTGACTTCATTAACCATAGATTCATCGTCGGTAATTGGATTTGACTTCATTATTAGAACCAAGATTTAAATGGAATAAGTTTTTTTAATTGATTTATGTGGAAGTGACAGATAAAGAAAATTAGATAGCACGTGATGGATAGTTTTGACATTTCTAAAATTAACTAATGGATTGTTAACGATAAGGACATATTAGATACATTCTAAAAGTTCAAGGTACTGCATAGACACATTTTGAAGTTCAGGGACTGACTTGACACAACCCCTAAAGTTCAGGGTATTGATCAAGAACTTTCCCAATTTTTAATCAGGCATAATGGTAATTTTTGTAAATTTTGATATGTTTAAGGGCATTTTGGTAAATTTTAGAATTTGGGGAGTAATTTCTGGTTTAAGGTAGGTCAAACTGAGATATCCATTGTACAATGGAGATTTTGGGTCAAAGAAATGAATGGTCAAGATGGGCTCAAGGGCACATAGAGGCTTTATGTGTGGGCTAATGAGATTGGCTGAAAAAAAAATTAAATGAAGGGGTAAATAAGGGTATTTTTGGATGAAATTTGGTAGAGTGGGGTTTTTGGACATACTGAATCAATTGGTGGGGTCATATTAGCCCAACTAGGCCGAGATCAAACAGATCGGGAGGGGAGTGATTTGGTTAAATAAAAGCTTTGAACGGAACCTTTATGTAGTGGAAGGATAAACGAGGAAAGTTTTTGCTAAAATATGATAGGGTAGGATTTTTAAGAAATTTGGATTGATTGGTGGGTCAAACTAGCCCAATTGGGCTCAAATCAGGTAGATTTTGAGGGGGGAGTGATTCGATTAAGCAAAAGCTTCGAAACAAAATCTTTGTGTGATGGAAAGGTAATCGAGGGAATGTTAGGGTGAAATTTGACAGATTAAGGTTTATAGGCATTCTAGATTGATTGGTGAGTTCAGATTAGCCAGATTGGGTCAATTGGTGGGAGGAGTTGTTTGACCAATGAGATGCTTTGAAGTGAAATCTTGGTGCGATGAAGGGGAATACAAGGGTAATTTAGGCTAAAATTTTGTGGGTAGGGATTTTAGTGTGTTTAGATTTGATGGTCGTGTTTGGTCTGATGGTCGAGGTGTAAATGGGTTTAATCGAGGCCATCTAATTGGGATTAGGTAGGTTAAATAATGGATTTAGAGGGACTTGGGCTGAAATTTGGATTATGGGTTTTTTTGGTGTTTAGGAGGGATTGAAAAGGTTTGATTGGGTGTTTAGGGTGAACTAGAGGTTCAAGTGGCAAATCAAACAAAAATTGGGGGCTGATAGGTATCCTCTTTGATTAAGGTAGCAGACTATGAAGCAACAAAGACCAAAGAAGTATATAGAGATTTTTTACAAAGGGTAAGCTTGGAAAAGGGGGTAAGGTGAGAAAGAAGGGTTAAGACGAATAAGGAGGGTCAATGTTAGACTCCCAGTTACAGGAGCCTATTCCATTAAAAAAAAAGCAAATAAATAAATAAAATAAAAATAATGATTAAAATTAAATAAATACAATTGTGGATATAAAATAAGAGGGAAATTGGTGATAAAGAAGGGTGTGGGAGTGGAAATGATCTCCTTGAATGGGAACCAGAAGAAGGGAAGGGTGAACTACCAAATTGGAACAATGATAAAAAAATAAAAATATACATATATAAAATAATAAAAGGGGGCTGAGAAGTAGATCAAAAAAATAATAATAAGTAGTGATAGACTTTTAAGATAAAATAGGATAAATAAAGGAAAATTTAGGGAACAATCGATGAATAAGTACATAAAGGAGAATTCCATAAGAAAATGCCAATAAAATAAATAAATAAATAAATTCTAATGAAACAAAAAAAACAATAAAAAAAGAAAAGTAAAAAAAATAATAATAATGGTAAAACAAAAAATATAAAATATAAAAAAGGAGAAATAACAAAAAAACAAATAAAAAGGTGAAAAATGGATGGTGAGAAAATAATAATAAAAGATGATAAATAAAATAGAGATAGGGTGAATTATCTTATGCTGAATTGTTTGTTATTAGCTTGTTTTGCTCTCTCTCTCTCTCTCTCTCTCTCTCTCTCTCTCTCTCTCATATTAAGAGGGGTGTCTAACCCCTTCCCTCTTCCATCGTTCCAAGTCTTACTTAGATTGATTCAGCTAGTGCCTTAGGTTTAGAGTCACTATTAAACTAAAAATGCTTTTCGATTTCGATCACAGAGATCCTATCACCTCCATTTTACAAAACTGATGGGTAGTGAGTCCAAATTATCCTAAGTGAACCTTTTTTTCGATGCTTACACTATGTAATGTAAGGTTAAAACCTCTCAAATAGAAGGCCAAGTGATATATTTGTACACAAACTCTTGTAAATATCACATATATATAAATCACAATGGATTGGAGCACGATACGTCATACACGTACCATCTTTCAATAAAGAGCAAATCTGTTAAATTACACCTAAATGGACTAAAAGTAAAACCTACCCCCATATTTGCGAAAGTATTCCTAGATTTTTTACAATTGACATCAGAGCTAAATATTGATGGAAATATGGAAATGTCTGCCTTACCCTACATTTTTCTTCAAATTTTCAAATGCATATCACATTTTTCGGAACAGTATGGAAAAACTAAATTGAAGCCCTCAAAATCTCTTGGTTGTTAGGTCATGAGTATAGAAGTCTAATTCAAATAAACAAAAGTTAAAGATTAATGATTCATATGGGTGTATCATGTTGGTCACCAAAATCAAAAGCCTTCGGAGTGGTTCTGTTATTGAAGAATAATAAAAAATTTCGATTTTCTCTTATGCAAAATTTGACTTGATTTACTTCACCACTGAAAAAAATAAACAAGAAAACGGCAAAGAACCAAGGAACACTCCTTTATCGTTTCATGAAACTGTCATGTCAGACTTGACTCACCCCTACATGGTCAGGCTTATTAGGGTGTAGGGTCAAGTCAGAATTTGATAATTTAACCCAAATCGGTTGCAGGTTTGGTTAACCTGGCCCATCGGATCATAATACCTAGGGATGCAAAGGGATCGGATCACATTAAAATCAGGATATATCTGAACCTGATCTAATAAACTATAGATCCGATCCGAAGATTCATTCAAATCTCACAAACATTGATTCGAATTCAAATCTGATAAGGATGCTGGATATTCGAATATTATCTTCGATCCGATTTAATTTTTAAAAAATTAATAAGTTATTATAAGAAAAGAAAATATAACAATTTAAATAAAGAAAAACAAAAAATACAAGTTTTTTTCAACTATTTTCGTCATATATATATACATGTTTTTTTATAAAATAAATAAATAACAAATATATATATATATATAGATATATATCGAAATTATGATATCTAAATCTGAAAAATCAAGATCAGACTTCAGGTTGAATCGATCATGATCCAATCCATTTGCACCTCTAATAATACCCGTACATATAAAGGATATTCTTATAATTTGGTTTGACTTTTAAGTACATATAAAGGGTATTGCATCAACAGGATGTTGATTAGTGGGCTTTGCCACCACTGCCACAATGATAGAGATTTCAAATGGAGATATGGGGACATTTTTTCTCACCTCCATTGTGGTGGACATGAAGGGGGTTATAATAGAGATAAGAGAGCATTACAACTTCGACTTGTATGCATTTTTACTTTTTAGAGATGAAGACGAGCTGTCGTGGAGTGTATGCCTACACAAAAAGAGGTAACCCTCCCCCAATCCCCTGAACCCCTCCAACGTGGGTGAAGGCGGGACTCGATCCCATGTCTCCGCTACAAGCCTACAACCAACTAGAGAAACTAAAGAATTTACCAGCAAGCTAATTGGCCCTTAAACAAAGACCCCCTATACGTTAAATCAGATAATAGAATGCATTAAATTATCAAAATGCCCATCAAACTTTCTGTATTTTCTTTTTATTGCCCTTTTCTCTTTAAAAAGAAAAATATTTTTCTCTTAAATTATCGATCCAATCCAATAATTCTTAAATTACTCACCGATGGTGGTATGGTTGCATTCAATCGTCTATTTCTTCTCCTTTTTGTCATTTTTTTTCTAACAATTAAGAAACTTCATTATACAAAATATAGGGGGTGTTCTATAGTGTAGATGAGAAATTGGTGGGTGTAGACTGGTCTACACCACACCTTATGGTAGGGTTCAATCCACACCACATTGCAGTTCATAGTTGTTCTGAACTGTTGATAAATTGTGTAGACTAGACCAATACACATACACACGGTGGCGTTCTTTAAGTAGTCCACACCACACTTTTTGATTTCATGTATCTCATATACATTTTATGGGAGATCTACACAATCGATCATAAAATGTTTAATTCTTATATTTTATATCATAAATAAATTGAAAAAAGGCATCAATATGTAAACAACAATTGTATTTCTTAAATAATTAAAAAAAAATATTATTTTAATTATTTTTTATTAATAAATTATAAAAAATTAATATTTAAATAATGAAAAAAGAGTTGAGAAGGAGAACCGTTGGACTTGTGCTAGAATTAACATTAAAATTTATTATTTTATTGATAAAAAATTAAAAATTTAAAAATTATTAAAAGATTAAATAAAATGAGCGTAATTAAACCAATGTAACACAGGTGTGTTACACTGAAACATTCCCATAAACTGTCAACACCATAGTATGGACCATCCATAAGAAAGTACTATAGACGATAAATTGGGGCGTGGCTCGTCCCTATCCACGATATTTTGTGAACGGGGATCGTTCACACATGACAGATCACCATATCTTACTATGGATAGGACCAAAACAGTCACGTCCACGATATTTACACACTACCAAACGCCACCAAAGTTGCTAATGTTGTGTTTGGTTGAAGTGCAATTTTATTTGCACTAGTACAAATGCATGCAAGTGCAAATGAAAAAATGCAAATTCTCGTTTAATTTTGTTTTGGGTTTTATTTTATTCTGCTTCATGTCTTAATTTACTTCATTTGTATTGCAATCAAACAAAAAAAGCTAAAATTTAAAACAAAAATACGTCAAAATTTACACAAAATCATTTGCACTAATGCAGCTTTACAACAGTATAAATTTATTTGCATTGCAACCAAACACAACCTAAAGCACAAGCAAAAAGGGTTTTTACTGTGCAGTCTACATTTTAATTTTGAAGTGGTGGGTCCCAGGTCTTTTTTAATAAGCTTTGGGATGAATAGTGGTGGTATGAAGCTAGGCAAGTAGAGAGATTACATATGTAGTGCAAGCGTCTTCTTCAAAGGAAAAGCGCTCATTGTAGAGAACTATCATTGAGCAAGAGGCAGATGCACTTGGGTTGTTGATCATAGAGTTCAGTGAGGTTGTCACAAGTTGAATGCGTTGGTGAAGTGCTAGAATCTTGAGCGGAAGCTGAGGCGGAGGTAAGCAAAATGAGAGACAGCAGAAGTGCATAGCCATAGAAAGAGAAGCCATGCTCTCTCTCAAGCATTACTGACTCCACTGAGCCTCTTGTTTCAATTCCATTTGTAGTATTCTTCTTTCAATGCAGACATATCACATAACTGTAAGTTTAAGATCTTCTCAAAGATGTGAAGCGTAGTTGGGTGGCCACCAACATCGGAAACTTTCCTTCACTCCAGGAAGGAGGTAGAGTTCATTAACATAATTGAATTGTACGTCCAGGGAATGGAGAAAAGGTCTTTTGGTTTTCTTATTGAACAGATAAATATCGGAAGAAAGGACCAAGTAACCAATCCTACTCTGTTTCTTTTGTTCTTTTATATTGAACTCCTCTGTTATGGGCACCAGTGTGCTATAGTTAGTCCATTCCTCTCCTGAAAGTTCAATTAGCCATTTCATTATTATTAAAAACAGGTTATAAGAAAGAATCATTATGTTCATTGGAACACCAGAAACATTCCACTATGTGAGCTTTTATGAATCTCATAAAACAGGACAAGATTATGAAGCTAGTTAGAAAGGACATGATTCCTTGATGCCGAAATCTAATCATTTGATGGGACTTGACAATATGCAATGGATTTTTCAATTTATGATGCTTTTATGCAAACTGGCCTAGCGCAATGGATTTGACTCAATACTACATTGTGCTTCTTTCCCCCACCATCGGGAGAAATCCGGGGAGCTCTCTCTGTTTGCCGCCGTGTCTGGGTGTCCATGACGGTTAGACCAGTCTCAGTCAATCCATGCAACCTGCACTCTCTTGGTAAAGTTGTTTGCTGCCTTGCTTCGAAAAGAGAATCCTTAAACTACCACCGACAGTGGTAGCTAAACAAGCAACACAATTGATCGAATCTGAATACGAAGCCTGACTTTCATCAACCTCAAAGCGAATAGACTAGAACATTAAGAACAGGAAGAACCCTGATGTTTGCAGAGTAGGATCTCTCCATTCCTCTGTGTTTGATTTTGGGTCCCCATTGAAGCTGCGTGGACTGCTTGAGCTTTAGAAAATGTTTTTGCTTGAAGAATCCATCCGTGGACTATCGACGGAGACCCCTCTGGCTGGGATTGAGTAGAATCCAGTGCTCGGCGGATTGGGCTCCGTCCAACCCTCGCCGGTGGATGGTCGACGGTGAATGGCCAAGATATATCACAAGCAAACTTTGTCGATAGTGTCAACGGATTTTCACAGGTACACTAGGTGATGGTTCAAATAAAAAAAAAAAAAAGTAATTTAAAGATTTAAAAAACTTTAAACAGTTAAATGAGAATCTTTTTTGAGGTTAATTAATGGAAGGGGTTCTTTGTCTAAAGCCCAAGGTTAAGGGCGTGCTTTGTGACAAAAGAAAACTGCGGGAGGGGTCTTTTTCATTGATCCCATAATACAAGGGGGTTTTTATAATTTATCCAATTATTTATTTATTTATTTATTTTCTTTTTTTGGTACTCCATGGAGCTACACAGTGGCCCATCCCCGAACCATAACCCCCCAAACCTTGGCGCATGTGGGATTCGATCCCAAGCCTCTGCTACCAGCCTACAACCAGAAAGAAACTTTACCAATCAGCTAGTTGATACCTTGCAATCAACCCCAAATAATAAAGTTACCCAAAACAAACCAATATTATTGTAAATGGGAGTGTCAATGGTATTTGAAAATCCAAATTCGAATTTAATATCTATGCTTTGTACCGATTAAATAATCAAATTAAATTTGAATACATGTTGATTCGATTCAATAATTATCTGAATTCGATTAATATGATAATATAATATAATATAATATATACGTGTTCTAACATTCTTTTTATAAAAGAAAGATGTGTTTTAAAAGTTAAAACCTCGGTCAAGTGTGTTTAACTTTTTATATTATTATATACATTTATTTTAATATAAAAAAAAGAACTAATTACTTCTACCATGATAAGACCACTGGGTTCAGACTTGTTTTTATTAGTTGAAAAGTGATAAAAGTGCATTAATTACTTCAACATGCTACGTCTCATCTCCCCCATTTCCCTCTCTTGTATCTTTCATTTTTTCATTCCCCTGCATTGACTTCTTTCTGGACATCTGGTTTTGCTGATTTTCATGGAAGATATTTAAAGAAAATGAATGAATAGTGCATATTGAAAGCAAAGTTCATGTATCAAAGAAGCAAAAGAAAGTTTCATAGTAAATGAATATCACAATTGCAGCAATCATCCATTTGTTTTATGGTAAACGAAAAAAGATGTTGCAGTCTCGTCCTATTCTCCACTTTCTCTCCCTCTCTCCCTCCCTCCCTCTCTTGCTTTCTTCTTGTTCTTTGTTTGTCTTTTTCGTTGTTTGTTCCATATTTTATTAGGTTTTTTGTATTTTTTTCCTATTTTTTTCCTTGTTCATTTGTCTTCTTCGTTTACAGAAACAATGTATATCCCTTCTTTAATCAAGCTAAAACTTTCTCCATAATTCATTCAGAACTCATTATTGGATTTTAAGAATTAGGATGTAATTTATCAAATTCAAATTAATCAAATATTCGATTATTCAATTATCTAGTCAAATTCGAATTTGAATTCAAATTTGAATAATCAATTCTATAATCGAATTCAAATTCAAATACAACGTGATTCGATTTGAACTCACTCTGTTTACAGGCCTAATTGTAAAAGACTTAAAAATAAAAAAAAAATGTTATATATTAACACGTATCAACATGTATCAGCCGATACGTATCATCCCGGGACCCCTCCGATACGCCCCTACAGTGGGTGTATTGGAAGTCTGACCAGTTCAAGGGGTAGAGGAGACCTAATCCGGGCCCCCTGAACCGGTTGGGAAAAAAATAAAAAAAAAAAGGGCCTGAAACAATTATATATGAAAATCATAGGACATAAAAAAAATATAAATTTCTCATTTCATGGCAGCTGAGGTCATCAAGTAGGACCCGGAATTATAGTGGCACTCACGTCAATGGAAAGGGTTGTGGTCACAATTCGTTCCATAGTCTATAGTGTTTTCCACTTATCGCAATTAAATACAAAAATCTGATAACCCGGATGGGTCTGACTTGGTCAACTATTTCTTTTATTAAATAGTAGAGGTTAACCCAACCGAATCATATCACATCACCGGTTTGACCAGCCGGGCCAACAAAACAGATTAAATACAGTGATCCACCTATCCTCTGTAAAAGAGTTGGTGACCAATCCTTGCTTCTCTTGAGCAGAAAGTTACCGCACAGACGCACGGTAAGAAAAGAATGAAACATAAAGGAGTCAATGCAAGCAATCACCATAATTCCAACCTCACCCTCTTCTTCCCTCTCCATCCTCTTGTTTTTTCCCTTTTGTTTATAAGGTTTGGCCCCAGACAAAGAAAAGAGGTAGTAGACACTGATGGGACACGCACCAAACAGGGCGCGCCAATTGTTCATCCCGGCCAACGCTCATTTGGCCCTGACGGAGAGTCGTCCACGAAAGTTCACTATCTCACCCAAGTCAGCACGCACATGCTTTCCTCTCAATCCCCGCCACCAACCAAGAGACTTATTATCCCATCTGGACGACCTGTTCCAATGAGACTTATTACCGAACAGTTGGGCATGATTACTAACTTGGATTTTGTCTTCTCAAGGGAACTACCAAATGAAATATTTTCAATTTCAGGAATATGCTGAAGAGGGGGACAGATATTTCCAAAGTTGCCATCACCGTCTTCATCCTTATCCCTTACACATGGCACCTCTAAGGATGCCTGAAAACTAGATCATCATCCTTACCCCCACCCCCCATAAGCAAGTTGGGCTAACCTTATCCCGAAACCAGTGTCTCAGCTGCAAGGAGGGAATTGGAAGAAGAATTGCAACTATTCAGCAACCCATTTGCCTTCCTAAATTGCCCTAGTAAGTTCACCGTCTTCATCCTTATCCCTTACACATGGCACCTCTAAGGATGCCTGAAAACTAGATCATCATCCTTATCGCCACCCCCATAAGCAAGTTTGGCTAACCTTATCCCGAAACTAGTGTCTCAGCTGCAAGGAGGGAATTGGAAGAAGAATTGCAACTATTCAGCAACCCACTTGCCTTCCTAAATTGCCCAAGTAAGATCTGTTCTAAAGTTCAACTGATTTCTAATGCCAGCTGGAAGCTCTAAAACCACAACAATGTAAACAATGATAACAAAATTCAAAATGCACAAACCCAAGCTGGATATGATACCAATAATCCAGTCTGATAAGAAAATGGTCTGCAATCAAACTAGCATACAGAGATTATCTATACAAGACAAGCAAAATAAAGTAATAAACACATCTGTAACTCAGCATAGAAAGAAACAAAAAACAAAATATTAATGAGGATACATCACTCTGTCCAACTCTCTAAGACTAGTCGAATCTAAATCAGTGATCTAAGGGTATCCCTTCCATCTGGGGTAAGCATTGTCCTCTCTGTTATTCCTGAAAGCACAACAGCCAACAGAGTAGACAATAACGAGGAAGATGAGGAAGATAATGTTCACGACAGCCACCTTTTTCCAGTCCTTCTTGAGATTGTCAAGTACTCCAGCCTTGCAAGAATCGCAGTTGAAACAGAGCGAGCCTGTGGGATTGTCCCAGTTATTGCAATCAGAAAGCTCACTGGTTATATTGGTTTTCGTCCAGACTGTTGGGCTCACGTATTGGAAATTACATGCTGTTGGAGGCTTACAGCAGCCCGACTGCAATCATCAGAAGAAGAAACAAAGGGAAGATCAGACTTTGAAAAGTGCTCATAATTTTATAATTTTATTTTTACAAATGGTTATGGCATTAAACTAAACAGGATGGAATGCTGAAATAGGATTCATGTAGCTATATAGTTGGGATAAGGCTTTGATTATGATGCATTTCCAACTACAAAACTTCCAAGCATAATATACTATCGTTTGCCCAATTCTAAACTTCTATCAGAGTTATTTAAAATATAATACTATTCGGTTGAGAATGCAAGACAGAACTGTGGAAATTTTGCTTGAAATGAAGATTTTTTTTCCCGATAACTAGGAAAGCTTTACGTTGTTTGTCACTTGACCAAGAAAACCATCCAATAAGGAGCCAAAACCGACGTGATATAAACACAGAAATGGTTAAGTAATTAATCAGAAAAGAAATACAGATTTACATAAATAGTTTTCCAATGAACCAGAGAGCTAAATGAAATTAGTGGATATTAAATCATGTTGACATGGTGAATGAAATCAACCAGATACTAAAACCCATTTGTCATGTCTACAAGAAAATGAAGGAAAATTTTGTTATCCTTTGATTCAATCAACACAGATCAAAATACAAGTATGAAACCAAATGCAGGAGGGGATCTCCACCAAGAAATTCCAAGAGAACCCTTCAATAATGTTCTCATATGCTACTAATTCTCCATAATCGCCACTTAATTCTATTTTCAATGGATCCAAATATGAATATCAGAAATCCAAATCTAACAAAAAAAAAAATCAAGTACAGATGAAACGGATTCTGATTACATGGAACTGCGAGTTATAGCGGATTGGCAGATAAACAAAAAAAAAAAAAAAAACTACAACGAAAATCAACAAATAAAAGTTCCCATTTCGGATCTCGAAGACAAATAATGAATAAAACAAAAATTTAAGAACCCAGAAGCTAAGAAGAAGAAACCCTACTTAGACAGAGGAGTTTGAGAATGAGAAAGCCCTAACAACCATTTTGAGGTGGAGGGAAGGAGGAAAAGAAATGATTATATACCTGAATTGAAGACAAATGCCGGGCGTAAAATTTTTCCACCGGTTCGGCAGTAGAGTCGTTGAGACTCTTGCAGACATGGCTATCCATCAAGCAACTCTTGATCTTCCTCCAGTTGTTGTTGTTGTTAACCCTCTTCTGCAACCAGTTGGAATAATCCCCCAACTTATAATCCTTATACCCTTTACCTGACAACACCTCTCCAGCTCCCTTGTTAGTCACCACGAAAGCAAAGATCGTGAAGCAGAAGAGAAGAACTATGAGGAGAAACATCATAAGAAGGTAAAGCCAGAGAAGCCATGAGACTCTGCAGCATGCACCGATGAGTCCGGCGAGAGAGACCACCATGAGAAACACTCCAAGAGCGATAACGGGCTTCTCGAGGAACTTCTCGCAGTCGCTGCTGGCTCGGTTTGCCAGCCATATTCCTGCTCCCAAGATCGGAACCGAGAGCAGGAACGTCACAAAGTTTAGAATGCCTATTAGGTTGTTGCTCACTCGAACCATCTTCCTCTCGCCACAAGAAGATCAACCAAAATCGATAGCACTGAACCAAGAAGAAGAAAAGACGGACGATGGAGAAGAAGTAGATGGAAAGGATTATAAATAGTACAGGTAATCTTGAAGATTTTTTCAGAGGCTGTTGTTGCAGGGGAAGGTTCTCTACAGCAATAAGCATCATTTAATTGAATCAATTAAATAATTTCAGAAAAATTAATGTGTTGACCGTTTCCATTTCAAAGTTCAAACAGAAAAGGAAAAAGAAAAGGGGGTTACTCCTTACTCGTTTCAAGAGTCCTGACTTGAGCATATTCCTTGAAAAGACAAATAAACCCCCCTGTTCGATTTAATAAGGGCAAAGAGATGAACACACGAGGGTGGTTTTGTCTTTTTGGCTCGTACTATGTGGATGCATTTGCCCAGACGACTCTGCCAAATCCAAAATTTGGATTGCCTCGTGGTGGCTACTCTGCTCACGGATGTAAAAGAGTCCGTCGAGTTTGCTGAGTCGGTGTTATTAGGCACGTGGCAAGTTCAGTTAATGGTGGGCCCCACGGGAAAGCCAAAAGTATCAAGCGGGCTGCAGCCTGGAGGTATTTTGGCCGCCGAATTTTAAACGGTTTTTGACAAGAGAAAGTTTAAACTTAAAAGCGCAACATCAAACGTGCGTAACCTTTTTGTATTAAAAACTCTAAACAATAAGAGGTCAGAGTGGAGTACGTGGCAGGCAATAATTGGTTGTCATCAACCTTTATTACGTCTCATATAGAACTTTGGGTTTTTTGGGTTATCAATTGCCATTAGATCAGATGGTCGAGAGAAATTAAGAAATTATACATGCATTAAATTAAGAAAATAATACTA
Organism: Nelumbo lutea; assembly: GCF_056320005.1. Taxonomy (NCBI): domain Eukaryota; kingdom Viridiplantae; phylum Streptophyta; class Magnoliopsida; order Proteales; family Nelumbonaceae; genus Nelumbo; species Nelumbo lutea. The sequence continues at coordinate 28,871,414 of NC_142691.1, read as the reverse complement.
TTTTTTGATTTTATGATAATTAAGAAATTATATATTAGCGTTGTAAGTAAAGTATGCAACCTCGAGGCAACTGCTTGATGTTGCGACGAATATAATCCTCCCCGAAAAAAACACGCGTTATTTGTTTTGGTCGTAGATTCTATGTGATAAGGTAGACTTCGGTATCGGTGGTACCGCGTATCCCTGTCACCCCGTCCGATTCGGATTTGTTCGAATTCGGATTAGTTGAACGTTGTGCTCCATGGGCGATTCACAACGACCTCAGAGGTACATCCCATCATGTTTCCCTAAGTACGGGAGATGTTCTCAATGCATAGTTGGATGTATCTGTGAGATCGGTGTGAGGGGCGTCATGAGTGAAGAGCAGATCTGGTCTTAGAACCAATAATGAGGTTCCACGTTATAAATAAATTCATAGGCAAATGGTGGTGTAGGCCCCCATGTATTTTATCATTGGGGTCAAACTTTTGACCTGCTCACAAGAATTTTACCCATACCTATCCACAATATACTACCCCGTGAATTTGGAACATCTCCCCCTGCATAATACTATGCAAGGGTGAGATGTTCTCTATGTATAACTGTGATAATTGTGGGTAAAGTTCTTGTGGACAGGAGATCCAGACTCCAAACTTTTGTCATTAGTTCTACAGCCTGTTAAACAAAGAATTCTGTTAAACCTTTCGATAAAAGACTTAAACATATTCTGAATTTTCATAGACTTAAATATGATTTATGTGTTATCCCACTTGACTTAAACATATAACATACCTTATTGTTCTTAAAACGATAAGAAGTGTTAACATGGCACATCGTATGACCCCTTCAACAAGTTCTACCATGGCATCTTCCAAGCAAAAGGACCACATCAAACATGTTATTGCTGGGTGGTTCCTTGGAATTAGTTTTAGTTTTAATGGCTATCATTTTCGTTGAAAGGCCTTTCGTGATAGTCTTGGTTGGAACTGGCTATTGCTGCATCGAACACATCATGGAGTTGTTCTTCCAATGGTTTGTGCAGAGGCGGGATTTAGGTAGAAGATGACATTGATCTAGAAAGGGTAAAAGTGTCTTTTCATGAAATCCATCCAACATAATGGTGGGAAGGTAGTTTTATGTTTATTTAAAAATCTTGGGGTATGTTTAAATCAATTTTTGGAAACTTAGGATATGTTCAAGTCTTTTACCCTAAATTATTTAAATAATGGAGATATTCTCAATGTATGGTGGCTACAATGTGTTGTGGGTAATAGATTCGAGCTCTTTTTTCTTTGCCACCCTTTTTAATGTATCATGGGGCTTTGATTCGCATATCATGTATTTTTTGTGTCATAGCACATGGGATCTGGTGTTAAGTATTAATGCATGCGTGTTTGCTGCGGTTTTTAGGCAAGGTGATCTTCTCTTATATTTTTGTCTTTATGCTGAGGTTTTTATTAAAAATCTCTTGAGGGATGCATCTCTTCCTAGAAGCTTTATTGGTTATAAGGCTTTTAAGTATGGCCCTATCATCCCCATTTTACAATTTGTTGATGATTGTCTTATATTTGCTAAAACTAGTATACCGACATGTGTTAAAATCCAGGATATATTGATAAAGTTTGCTCAAGCCTCAAGTTCATTTTGCTAGTCTACCGTTATGTTTTCTAAGAATATCCATCATAAATTACAAAAAGTTTTATCTAATATTTTTAGAATTCCTTTGGAGTCGAGAAATAACTTATATTTAGGTGGTCTGGTTCTCAATAATACGGCCAACAAGGAGACTTTCAAATTTCTTAATGAGAAAATTGCAAGAAACTTTTGGGTGAAAAACAGAACCCGCTCTCTCTTATTGGTAGAATTACTCTTATTAAATCTTTGGCCAACATGAGGTCTTGGTTGGTCCGTAGGCAATGGTAGTGATAGTTATAATTATATAATCCTAACAAGCGCATTAGTTATCAAGTAGTATAAAGATATCGTTCCCACGAGGATTTAACAAAATAAGTATTAGAACTATAGTTTCCTTCAATTATTTGGACAACCGAATTTTGGATCTAACAATAGGAACTACTAAAAATTAAAGAGAGGAAAAGATAAAAGATAAAAACAAAGGCAATCAATGACTGAACTTGCAACGATTTAAATGAAAGTGCCAGGACTATTGGTCCACCTAACATTTTCAATGAATATCAATTTATTAAATTAACCAAGATAATTTACTATTTTCATAAGCTGCAGTTTTTCCTAATTTATTTAATATTCCCTTCTAGGATATATCAAACCTACTTCTATCAAGTAACCCTTCGATTCCTCGATTAGAGTTCTCGAGATAGAAAGTGCATTAACTTCTATGAAAAACCTGTATCATTAGATGAATCGTGTATATATATTCCTATATACCATTCAATTCACACTATGAGTTATTTACTCTATTATATGAGTTCCCTTTCCGGTTCATTCACATAAACCAAATCAACTAAGAGGTAGCCAAGCTCCTAATTGCATTACAAATAATAACTTATAGACAATATGAAAATAAAAACAGCTTGGTTGAATTAAATAAAAATCAATCCATGGTAGTGGTTAGGCTTTCCATAGCCCCAACTATAAATAAACTAGTTCATGATAAAGAAGATTAAACAAACAACGTATAAGAAAGAACTCATGATGTCGCCCTTGAAGTTGAGATCGATGAGCTTGTCTTCTCCTTGCCGCCGCCTTCTTCTCCTCCTAGGTTGTTGACTATTTCCTTAAAAGCTGAAGTTCTCTTGGAGGACTTTTGATTGCTCCCCAGATTGATTGATTGATGGTGATAGTCTACCCCCCCCCCCTTTATATAGCTTTAGGGGGAGGGGTTGTTTCCAACTCCTTTTTGGAGTTCATTCTCAAAAATAGAAAGTCCTAATTCCTAATGATTAGTTTAGATTTAATCATATCCTATATCTCAATCTCCTTTATCTTTCTAGAATTACATCAGAAAATTAAATCTAATAGGACTCTTTGCAGTTTCCTTATTCTTGTATTCGTATTGGGCTTCTTCAACGAATTAGGCCACTACAAGGCTTCTCTGTGAACTGGGCTTCTGCTATGAACTGGGCTTCCCTACGAATTTGCTCAGACTTTGGGCCCGATTGACTTTGATGCAGTCTGAATCTATCAAAACTTAAAACATCAAAGTTGTAGAGTGTTTCCTTATCTTTCCAATGAATCTTGAATCATCTCAATCGGAGTCCGAATGAGAGGGTTATGCCCAAATTACTACGTGACACCGAAACTATGCAAAATTACCCGATTAGCCTTGTTTTTCTCCCGACGCCTTCTTTCATGCACTGAATCGAAATACAAGAATAATGAGTCCAATTAAGTACTAATTAAGTATAAAAGACTGAATATTTAGGGATAAAAATATGATAACTTTTATTCTTATCAGTTGCTAGGGATGGGCATTCAGTTTATTTGGTTAAAAACTGAACCAAATAAATCAATTTTTTAAAAACCAAACTTGTACAACATAAAATTGAATTGAAACCAAATTACTAAAAGCTGAAAAAACCAAAAACGAAATTTTTTGTTTGGTTTTTGATAATTTTGGTTAAAACCAAGTTTCATTAATATTATACTAACACATAATATGTATATATTAATATTATATATATTGGTGAAATAATATATTATATTATGCATATAATATAGGTCATATTATATACACTAAATTATGGTCAATTCGATTTTTTTATTAATTAAATTTCTAATCCTGAAAACTGAAACCAAATATTTATAAAACCAAATTAACTAAATTGAAAAAACAAAAAATCAAAATAATCGAACCAAACTTTGGTTTTTCAGTTTTAATGAAACAATAATATTCACCCCTAATGGTAGCTTTACAAAATTCTAACTTGATAAGTGGGTTGATGATGAGTCTTTGAGCATTAATTTGGTGGATAATGAATTGCTTATCGGCAAAGACTTACAAATTAGTGATGTCATCAATCCCAAGAGGAGGGTTTAGAAAGAATCGACGATTAGAAATATGGTTCCTCCTATAGCTTAGGAAAAGATTAAGGTGGCGTTTGATAAATCTGAAAACTCAAATTTGAAAAGTTAAAAAGATATTAACTATGTTTGAAATCTGAAAAGAGGCATAGTTGCTTTTCTACTTTTTAGTGGATCTGAATCCATCAGTTTGTTTGTTTTGGATCAACCTTTTACCATCTGAAATTAATTGATTTTACTATTTTACCCCTAAAACATACACTTTGGAAATGTTGAATTCAATTTACATTATCTCATAAAAAATAATAATCAACCTCAAAATAATATTGAAACAATAAAAATAATAAATAATAAATTAATAATTACTAATTAATAAATGAAATGATTAAAATTAAAAATAATAATTAATGATTATAAAAATATTAAATTAATTAATAATTACTAATTAATAATTTACACAAATAAAATTAAAATAAATTTTTAAAAAATAATGAAATAATTAAAAATTACTAGTTAATAAAAATAAATAATAATTAGTAAATAACATAAGTAAATTTAATAAAAAATAATTTATAAAAATAATTTATAATTAATAATTAATAAAAGCGTTATTATTATTCACTGAAGTCTTGAACCACCATTGCTGCTTGTTGTAGTGGTGGTGGCGGTGGTGGGAAGACAAGAGAGAGAGAGAGAGAGAGAGAGAGAGAGAGAGGAAGAGAGCGAGAGAGAGCGAGAGAGAGAGAGAGAGAGAGAGAAGACAGGGGAGAGAGCGAGAGAGAGAAGACAGGAGGAGAGAGGGAGCCACCACTGGGGGGAAAGAGAGAAGACAACGGCAGTGGCGGTGGTGGGAAGACAGGGGAGGGAGAGAGAGAGAGAGAGAGCTAGAGAAAAAGAGAGGTTGAATGTTTAAGTTTTTTGGGTTTGGGGATATCAGGGGTAACTCGAGTCATTTACAAAAAAAATTGTAAGGATATTTTGGACATTGGACTGGCTCTAAAACGCATCTGAGCACGTTAAGAGCTGGTCCAAGGTCTATGATTTTCAGATTTGAAAATCAGTTTCAGACCCAGTTTAAGAGGTACAACCAAATAAGGGGTGAGGTCTGAAAAATAGCATTTTCAGATTCAGACCTCTAAAAAGTGCAATCAAACAGCACCTAAATCTATCTCCATTCCTTCTTATCCTCATAGGGACAAACTTATATGGAGACCTAACCCTAGTGGCAAATTTCCCATTACATCTGCCTAAAATGAAGCAAGCTTATTGAATGGTGTTGCTTCCATGCCATGCAATGAACTAATTAAAGGCTGGAGCTTGAAGTCCCCTTCCAAATATATTTTGCTCCTAAGTATAAGCTCCCAACAAAAAGGTTGTTAACTTCTAGAGGTTTTAATATTGATGGTCATGTAGTGTTTGTGGGGAAGAAGAGGATGTTGATTATACCCATGACTCCTTTAAAATGCCTATGGGAAACATTTGTTCAATTCAAGATTGGTGGAAAAAATTATTGATTTCCATGATGAATCACTTCCTAGCCCTTACATTAAAGAGAAATATTTCATTTTACTCTAGCACTTGTGGAAAAACCGAAATGAAAATATTTTCAACAACAAATTGGTGCCTCCCATTATCCTTAAGAGAGCTCAGAATACTTTCCTAGAAATCCAGTCCTGTATTGATAATTATCCAAACACTTACAAAAATAAATTGTGGGTTTCTAGTTAAATGGATGAGCTGCTTCGATGCTATAAAGATCAATTTTGATGATTATTCTTTCTAGTTAGAAAGAATGGTTGTATATTCAAAAGGGGTCATTACAGAAAAAAGAATGCATTCTTTGTAGTGGATTTGGAAAGCACTCCTAGGTTCAAGATCTTTGCATGGAAAGTATTTTGTGCTGACCTACTCACTCAAGCTAAGCTATGTTCAAAAGAGGGATCATTACAGAAAAAGAATGCATTCTTTGTGAAGGCCATGAAGAAAAAATGCACTCTAGGTGAAATGCCCTTTTACAAAAATAATTTGGGCTCAGTTTATTTGTGATGCATATGTACCCCGGTTCATGTTTCAGAGTGTTTGTTTAGCATGTAAAAATGTAATGATTAAGAGATTATAAATATATTTTCTAGCATTTTTGTATTCTAAGAAGAGAGCATTACTATACCTATTTTTTGTATTACAATTTTGTGTTCTTCTGATAATTTTGCTTTCTGACCAAAGTTAAGGCATTGGAGCATAAAATAGTTAGAGCATTTAATGATGGGGCTCATGCTTTGCACCAATTTCAAATAAATAAGATGAATACAAAAACGGTTTAAAAATATTAACTGTGTTTGTATTCATGAATCAAAAAAAAGGTAGTTATACAGAATACATATTTACGTGTACATATACAACTATATAGGTGTAGAAACAAATGCATATGCTTCAACCCAGAATATAGGCTACATCAAGCAAATATAGGCTTCAACCGAGAATTATAAAGTGTATAGCAATTGCATATACAACTGTAGAAGAATGGATGAAGAACCTGCCAGTTGATTGATCGTGAAACTCAGCAATGGTGCCAAACAATTAAGATGGCCAATAACCCTTATTAGACTCAAGGAATAGAAGAAATGGCAAATTCTTTCGCAATGTCAACCCTAATCCCAAACATATTTTACATAAGCTTAACTCATAAATGACCCCACGCGAAGAATATTCATGCATTACTGATCTGAATCCACACGCTGATGTAGAGCTAAATCAAGTTTTATCTAATGGAGGGGATATGTATATGATGCAGGCGCACATGGCCTTGTCCAATGGCGGGCTTGCACGTTCTATGTGGCGCAGTCCAAAGCAGAACCAATGGCGCGTTGTCACCTTGCGAGCTCGGATGACTTTGCTACTCGTGTACAAATCACATCCCGATTGTCCAAACTCACCTACCTCAGGGGAACTCAAGTATAAATAGGGGACACCCCCCGACCCCCAAGGTAAAGGATTAAAACTTAAAGACTCTTGAGCTAGCAATTGAGAGCTCTTGCTCTCCCTTGTGGGCTCGTCTGAATCTTCGTACTTTGGACCTCATCCACTTTGCACCAACCTCATACTAATTTGACCGTCAGAGGCTTCGCCTTGGGTACCAACCCAAGGCTTCTGATGTTCTCCTTCCTTCACTCCTTGCAGGACCGACCTACTTGTCCTCAGCCACCTCGGACCTCAGATAGCTCGATCACACCTCAGTTTAGGAGCGAATTTACAATGTTGCCCTTGGCCCATTTTGGTCGGCAACAATTGGCGTCGTCTGTGGGAACGTCGCTATGACTTCCTTCAACTAAGCTCTTAATACTCAAAAGAATCGACTCCTAAGCATCTACCAACATGGCAAGAAACACTAGGAACATTCAGAACCTAGTCACAAGGAACCAACTTCAAATGGTCCTCGACAGGTTTGACGACCTCAGTCGGAGGTTGGACAAGGTGGGGTGCCCAGCAGGGGGCCACCCACAAGGCATCCACCCTGCTAGAAGCCTGGGGCACAATGGCGAGCGCGTGTCTCCTAACCCCTTAGCCATCATCCCAGTCAGCCCTAACAGGGCAGACCCCTCATAGTCCGACAGCAACTAACTTGCCAGTCAGTCACCAAGGACCACGCGACCTCCTAGCCAAAGAGGGGAAGAATCTACCCAGTCTCGCAACCACCGTTGAGACCCTCATCATCATCATCGTTGTCGAAAACTTCCAGGATGAAGGTGAGCGGTCAGGCCATCACAGCCCTCCCTCGAGGTATGAAGGTCGATGTCACGCCTCTCCCTCACGCGTCGCAAACCTCCGAGACCTCCTGAATGATAGACGGGCTTGGAAGAATGGACACGGGCCCATGTTAGAATATTTGGGGATTTGGGCTGACCCCCACCGAGTCTGAGAGGACCAGGGTGAGGCCTAGGCTCCCCTCAACCAAAAGATTATCGACCTACAAGCACAACTCAAGGCCATCAAGAACGAGCTCCGCCAAGCCAGAGAAAGCCGAGAAGAGGCCTCGGCCAGCCAAACTCATCCATCTGGGAGGATGGATACCTTCACCTTGGACATCATTCTCCAAGCCCCTGCCCCACATTTCAAGGCACCTACGCTCGAAATGTACAACAGAACGACCGACCCGAGTGGCCACCAGGAAATTTTCAAGGTGCTCATGCTCCTTTATGGGTACTCTGACACCCTAACATGCCAGACTTTCCAGGCAACCTTCAAAGAGGCCGCCCGCTGGTGGTTCTCCGGGCTCCCTCGCTCTGTCAACTCGTGGGAGTAGTTTGTGAGCCTCTTCGTCGCCCACTTCATCAACAACAAGCGATGCCATAAGAGTGTCATCTCGCTCATGGGTGACAGCCTCGGTGACCATCCGAGGTGTCGTCCTATAGGTCCATAGGACGCTGTTTAGCTCATCGGCCTAGAGGCCTTTGGCTTTGTTAAGTCTGGTCTTCAGTCCTTTTAGGATTGTCTTATTGGTGACCTCGGCCAAACCATTTGTTTGAGGATAGCCTACCGAGGTGTACTACTACTTGATGCCAAGGGAGGAACACCATTCCCGGAACCTCACATCATTGAACTGCTTCCCATTGTCAGTGACTAGCATGTGAGGGAGGCCAAAGCAGTAGATGATGTTTTTTCAAAAGAAATTTTGTATCATTATGGCTGTGATGGTAGCCAAGGGCTTGGCTTCAACCCACCTGGTGAAGTAGTCGATGGTGATGATGAAGTATTTCCTATTTCCTATGGCTTGAGGGAAGAGGCCGAGAAGGTCCATGCCCCACTTGGCGAAGGGCCAAGGACTGCTAAGGGTGGATAGGGTCATGGCCGGTTGGTGGGAGATGTTGGAGTGTCTCTAGCATTGGTCACACTTTCGCACCAGCTCGGCTATATCCTTCTAGGCAGTTGGCCAAAAGTATCCCTCCTTAGTAGTTTTTGGGCCAAGGCTCTACCTCCGAGGTGGTTTCTGCATATGCCTACGTGAATCTCTCGGAGTACATAGTCAGCCTCCTCTTGACGGAGGCATCGGAGGTAGGCCAAAGTGAATGATCTTCGGTACAGCTTCCCTTCAAACAAAGTGTAGTGAGCAGCCTGCTGTCGGATTCGCCTGGCCTTATTTCTGTCATCGAGCAACTACTCGGTCATGAAGGCGATGATAGGATCCATCCATGATGGCTCGGCATGTAGTGGAAGGACTTGGATAGGGCATCGGCTCTCATGTCGTTGGGCCGCAATACTTGTCGTAGGGAGAAGTGTTGGAAGTGGCGGGCTAGTTCCTGCACCTTGGAAAGGTACTTGGCCATGCTCTGTCCCTTGGCCTCATACTCGCCATTGACTTGGTTCACCACTAGTTGGAAGTCGTTGAAGACCTCAATGTGTTGTGAGCTGAAGTCACCAACAGGACTATTGTAGAAGGACGACTAGGCTTGACAGAGCCAAAGGCCTCTGGGACAACGAGCTAAACAGCGTCCTATGGGCCTATAGGACAACACCTCAGACGTCTATGGGAGAAACCCCGTTCAACTTAACTTATGGCATCGAGCCTATCATCCTAGCAGAGATCAGCCAGCCAATGCTTCAAACTGAGGCATATAGCAAAGCCAAGAATAATGAAGAACTTAGAACAAATCTAGATCTGCTAGAGGAAGTTTGAGAACAAGCACACATCAGAGTAGCTCGCTTCTACAATTCAAGGGTAAAAGAGAGACACTACCGAGAAGGTGACCTCGTCCTCAAAAAAGTCATAGGCAAGCTTGGCCCCAACAGGGAAGGTCCCTACAAAGTCAAGCAGGTCATCGGCCCCGACACATTTAGCTCAAACAATTAATTGGAAGACCAATACCTCAGACATGAAACTTGAAGAATCTCCGGATGTATTACTAGTAGATATAAACCCTAGTAGCTGAACAATGAACCAAAGTGCAAAGTTCCTCTCCCCCGACTCAAGTGTTCTAGTGTACAAGTTCTTATCCTCGAAACAAGTGGCCAGGACACCTTGGCCACACAACCGACTGACGCATGGAGCCTCCCTGAAGACCCATTTGCTTAGACTAGACAGTGGTCAAGACACACGGTTCTTTACGAACTATACGTCCACCTCACCTTTAAGCTAAGGTGAGGAATGGTATGGACCTCAGCCACAAACCTCAGTCGGTAACCTCGACCCATAATGAACAAACACATAAAACAATCCATGTAGCTCATCAAGCAGGAAGATATGGTATCCTCAGCCAAGCGTGTCATGGTAACACCGACCGCCCGAAGGATCACCCCTCTAAACCACCCCTAGAAAAGGCAAGCCAGGTCATCCAAGATATACCCCTTGCCTCGACCCTCGGCGGCACCTTGGCTCCACATACTTAGCACTGCCAAGGATGGGTGAAGCATAACCCTGAGCACCTCAGTGGTTCACCTCAACCTTGCCCAACTAATTCCTAAGGGTACAAAGAGTAAGCCAAGAGAGCTTATGACAACTCCCCTCCCTCCTTGTTGAGGGAAGGGGCCCCGAGCACCTCAGCGGCACACCTCGACCTCAGCCAGCTCCCTTTAACTTCCTAAGTAAGCGTCTAACGGGCCACCTTGGACCACAGTTTTTGCTACTTGTGACCTCTCGAAAGGGGGCACTAACCTCCAAACAAAAAAAAAAAGGAAGAGAAGAATTAACAAAGGCACAAGATATGTAAAAAATAGTGTTCCATTATATAAACATTAAGCTCTTACAAAAAATTTCTTGGCCTTGACTCAGGGGGAGAGACCCTTTACACAAAAAGATGAAAAAGATGAAAAACAAAGAGACAGGCAGAAAGACAAGATGCCTATACATCACCCTTGGTGGAAGGGGCGGCAGAGTCCTCCACGGGAGCAAGATTGGCGGTAGTGTCAGTAGGAAGGGACTCAACATTAGGAGGGACCCTCAACTCATGCATGGGGAAGTCCGGAGCCAGCCTCAACACCTCGAGTTTAGTGTCATCAATTCCCTCGAGGTAGGAGTCTGCCCTGTAGTCGGCGAGGCACTTCTGGTACTCCACCGTCGTCTACCAGATGAGGACAACATCTTTGGCGTGTCTGCCTTAGTCTTCGCCACTCACGCCCGAGCCTCCACCGCGATCCCTTCAAGATAGGCATGCTCGAGCTTGGACCTCTTTAGTTGTTCTTGAAGCTCAGCGGTCTGAGCCTTCTCTACCTTCAAATCTTCCCCCAACATCTGTCGAAGTTGCTACTCCTCATCCAAAGCGGAGAGGGAGTCATCACGGCTACTCTCGACTGAGGCAACCCACATCCCGAGCTTCTCGTTCTTCTCCTCCACCCTCTAAAGGCGATCGAGGAGGAGACCGACTCGGTCCCCCAGGCCAACGTAATGCCAAAAGACTTGCAACATATGCGTCTCCATCAACAAAGCTAACCAAAAAAGAGAAGGCAATAAAGCAAAAGTCAACAAAACTCACCTCGGCCAAGAAGGTCCATCGCAGGCCACGTCATATCCAGAAGGTCCAACAGTGCCTCCTAGTACAACCGACACACTCTCTTCAATTAAAGCCGAGGTCCTCAACTTAGACCTCCACCACGGCCTCGAGAGTGGGAGGCAAATGATGTAGATGCACATGGCCTCGTCCAATGGCAGGCCTGCACGTGCCAAGCGGCATAGTCTAGAGTAGAACCAATCAGGGGATACACGGAACAAAGCTCAGTGAGCACCTCGGAACCAATGGCGCGTTATCACCCGACAAGCTCAAATGACTTTGTTCCTCGTGCACGAACCACATCTAGACCATTCGAGCTCACCTACCTCTAGGCAAACTCAAGTATAAATAGGGGACAACCCTCCAAGTTTAAGGATCGGAACTTAAGACTCTTGAGCTAGCACTTGAGAACTCTTGCTCTCCCTTGTGGCCTCATCTGAATCCTTGTACCTTGGACCTCGTCCACTTTTCACTAACCTCGTACTAACTTGACTGTTGGAGTATTTGTCTCGGGTACCAACTCGATGTCTCTGATGTTCTCCTTCCTTCACTCCTTACAGGACCGACCTACTTGTCCTTGGCCACCTTGGACCTCAGACAACTCGATCACACCTTAGCTTAGGAGCGAATTTACAATGTTGCCCTGGCCCATTTTGGCCGACAACGGTATATAATTTTTATTGATAACTCATTCATAACAAATTCACAAATGGCAATACATAGTATTTGTTATTCTTACTCCTAATAAGAATTTTGTTGCAACAATAGGACAAAGGTGTGTTGTGCAAGGCCTAGAGCAAGCTCAAGCATGGGCCAGTTTGAGTGCTTTAAGATAAGATGGGCTCGAGCTTTTATGGTCTGTGTAGAGCCCAATGTCTAAATAACAGACTCTTCCATATTGGCAATGCAATTTACACATACAAGCCAATAGTAACAGATGCCATGGATGGATCAATCTTTAGTAGAAGAAATAGACTGTCTTCTACATCATTTTGCTATATGTAAAATTTAGTATGTCAAATCTATTATCTCATAAAGAAGTTGAAAGAGTCGGAATTGTAGGAAATTTGGAACATCGTGATATCAAGGAACCATTTAACCTAAAAGTTAGTTTAAGCTTTTAGGTGAGGTGTCTGAATAGGTTTTTATTCTCTAACATCCCCCTCATGCAAAAGCCTTTCAATCATGAAATGTGGACAAATACAGGCCCACCTATATTTTATGCTGAAACTTAATTAATTATAATGGGGATGACAAAATTAAAACACTAAACCACTTGATTAAATAGGTTATGATACCATTTTAAAGAATCATTCAACCTAAAAACTTAAGTTGTTATATATATTAACACAAAGCGGTTGAGAACTTTTCTCCTTTTTTCTCCTTTTTTTGTTTTTTTATTCCATGTCATTTTTGAAACAACCAATGAGATGCACTTTCCCAATAACCTAAATAATCTCTTCTCCAAAAATTTATCCTAAACTACCTCCCCCACTTTCTACAAAATTATCTCTAACTCCTAGTTATATCCAAAATTATCTCTAATTTAGTAGAGAGTTTCTCTCCTAAATCATCTCTAATTCCTATTTATCCTCTCCACTACTTTTTATCTGTATATATCTAAAGAAAGTTTGGATTAAAAAAATTAAGAATTATTTAATATTCTAAAAAAATTATATAATAGCTTTAAAATAATTTTATATTTTTACAAAAAATATCATGAAATTATGCACTAACAATTTAAATTATATTTCTTTGGATTATTAATTTAAAAGTTTTGTCAAATATTTAAAAATATGTAATAGCTTTAAATAAATAAAATTCAAATAACAAAAAAATTACACATTTTATAGATTATTTAAATATTTATCATAACTACATTTTAAATAGTTAAAATAATGGAATTATGCAATAAATTAAAAAAAAATCTTCAAAGTAGGAAAAAAATTATAACATAATATTGAAATTAATAATAATTTAATATATTACAAAATAACAATGAAATTATGTAATAATAGTATAAATTATGATTTTATGGAAAATTAAATTCAATAAATAATTAATATTTTAAAATTTACATATTTTACATATTATTGAAGTATTTATATAACTAAATATTTTAAATAAAAAAATATTTATCATAACTAGATTTTAAATAGTTAAAATCAAGAAATTATGTAATAAATTAAAAAAAAAATCTGAAAAGTAGAAAAATAATTATAACATAATATTGAAATTAATAATAAATTAATATTTTTACATAATATTAAAAATAACTAATTTCACATATATCAAGTAATAATTCGAGGAAATAACTTTCAGAAAAAATAATATTTATTAATAATAATTTTAAACTCTTAATCTGTATTTATTATATTATATATACTAAAATTAATATTTATTGTATTTCGGTAATTATTTATTGTTTTCTGTGATAAATATATTTTCAATGATTATGTATAAATTTATTTTTTTTATTATTTAATAGAAAATTTTCAATAAATATTGGAGATTAAACTACTATTATTGAATTTTTTAAATTTAATTATTGTACTTATTGTATTTATTGTATTTTTGTTATAACTTATTGATTAATTAATATTTATTAGAGATTAAACTATTATTTGAGATTATACTATTTGTTGACTAAATTAATTTATTTTTAGTACTTATTGTATTTTTGTAATTATTGTATTTTTCATTATCAATATATTTTCAATAATTGTGTATTTTCACTACAAAATTTCAATAATTATTGGAGATTAAACTATTGTTATTTATTGGAGTTAAGACTACTAATTTAACTAAAATTATGAGTGTTCATAAGTTGGTTCGGTCCGGTCATAGGCTATTTGGCCAACCAAATTGACCTGGTTAGGTTGGGGAGTTGGTCAGTTGAAATCGACTGACATTTTGTGAAAACCGACCCACTCAAGTTGTATCGATTTAGGTCAGTTTTCACAAAAGGTTAATTAGTTCAAAAGATTTAAACTTAAAAATTAATTTAATTTTAAAAATTATAGTACAATGTTTAAAAAATAAATTTAAAATTAGATTTATGAAATAAAACACTTTAGACTAAGAAATATGGGAAATTCCTCACTTTTTCATATTAACAATTATTTAAAATATAAAATATTAATATATGTCCATGGTTAGGTCATTCGATTTTGGTCAGTTTACAAAATGGCCAAAGTGAAACTGATCTAACTTGGTCAAATTAGGAATTTTTTTAACCAAAGCCGACATAAAATAATAGAAAATAGACCAACTCGAGTTGAGTTGATTGGGTTGGTCGGTTTCATAGGTTTGATGAATAAACCTAACTGAAATTAATTTTTGTTATTTTGTATTATGAAAAATTTATTAAAAGTAGTATATAAAATATGAATAATTATTAATTATTTAAAAAGTTGAAAATATAAAACAATTGTATACTCTTATGTGTTTCTGTTAAGGTCATTTACTAGAACACACCTTATAGTTTTACATATTTACTTAAACCTACCTTATAATTTTCATTTTACTAAAACATCCCATATATTTTTACTTATTTATATAATCAACCTTTCATTAAGGAGTGTTTGTTTTACCATTAGGCCCATGCTTTTTTATTTCAAAAATACCCTTAACACTTTTTTATGCAAAAAACATAATTGACCAAATATAGCCAATAGAGTGGCTGCCCGTGTCTTATTAAGGGAAAAAATGATATTTTTATTTCTATTTTCTTTTGATTAAATTTATTTAAATGAACATTAGGATCAACACTGTCATTTTCCTCTATCATCTAATGGAAGATTGGTTAAATCTGTTGCAAATTATCAATAATATTTTAGTAAGATGCTAACTATAGGGTAGATTTTAATAAATCTATGAAAATATAAATATATTTTAGTAAATGACCCTTTATATTATTTATCTTTCACTATATATATATAAAATAGATGATCTTCTCCACTCCAAACGTACGTATTATTAATTGAAGATACTTGGAGGGTTCCTGATGGATAGTTGAAAATTGGTCAGTGTTTCCATATGTCGTCTATTATTAAAATATCTTTTGTATCATAAAAAAAGACTCTAGTGTCTTGACCTTGAACTTTTGATTTGATAGTGTAGAAGAATCTGTTGGTTGTAATTCTTTGTAACAACTGACTAGCAGAGTACAGCCATATAAATTTGAATTATTGTCACTCGAGGGCTTTTTCTGTCAATATATCTTAAAAAAAAGTCAATACCCACTTGAATTTCTTTAGAAGTTTCATTTGTTTGGTTTTCGAGAAATTTATTGAAATTGTAGAAGTTGTTGGATAGTTTTATAAAGAAATTCATGTTGGACTGGACCAAGAAACGAATTCACTAAAAAAAGGGTACAAGTAGAAAAAGGCAATACCCACTTGAATTTCATTAGAAGTAACATTTGTTTGGTTTTCGAGAAATTTATAGAAATTGTAGTTGTTGGATAATTTTATAAAGAATAGAAATTCATGTTGTACAGGACCAAGAAATGAATTCACTAAAAAAAGGTACAAGTAGGAGAATTTTCAACCATCAAAAGATTCAAAACCCGGCCTTCACTTCAGGAGAGATGCCATCTGCTTATGAATTTGAAATCAGCTTATCTTCATCCTTAGAAAGTCAGATGTCATAAATTAACAACCTTTTCACATCTTTTGGGAAGTAATCTTTCCTGTGTGGGCCCAACAAGTGTTTTGGGCTTGTCCATTTGATCTTATCTTACTGTCTATGGTCTAACATCAAAGTCAAACCTGATAGTTTACGAGTAACAGCAACTATGGTTTTCGGGATCCGGTCACCTGTTTCCCCTTAAACCCTTTTTTTTCTTTAAAATCGTTGATTTTGGTCAGAAAACCACTGAATCAGCTTATTAATTGTTTAAACCATTCAAACGGTTTTGACTGTTTTCCAATTTTTTTAATTTTTAATTTTTTGTTAGAATGAATTAGCTATTCGAATTGAATAATCAGGCCATTCAAACTGATAACCGGTCCTCTGACTGGTTTGGTCACCGGTTTGTTTTTAAAAAACATGATAGCAATCCATATATTTTATTCTCTTCGGACTGTGTTTGGTATGAATGAAAAAATAAGAAAAGGAGAGGAAAAGTAAGGAAACCCTGTATGGGGCATATGATCCAGTGTCTTAACACAATTCATATGGGATACAAAGGGCTAGGGGCCCATTATGTTTTGAATTTTTTACTCGTTAATGTTGTGGAACACCCCCTTAATTTGGAAACCATTTTTGGCATAATCAGCGTGGTTTTGATAAATTCAACTTTTGGATTTGAATTTCTCAAATCAATTCCAACTTTTGAATATAAATTTCAAATGCTTTTGTTACTACAAACTGAACCCAAAGTCTCTTATACGCAAAGTTTAAAGTATCAAAAATGTCAAGTGTATCGTAAAGACAATTTTAAGAGACGCATTGAAATACATTTTGGATATGCATGCGTATCGGAGAAAAACTAAGATACATATAATTACACTTGGAAACACTATAAATACTTTAATAAATCAGGGTCAGTTTGGTTCAGAATCGGAATCGTCCATTCCCATAATCTGTTTGGTTCAGACAGAAATGGGAATAGGAACTAAAATCAGTATGAATGGGATTTCATTCCCAAGGAGGAGCAGGGAATGACCATTCCCTCAAATGGGGGAATGCCATTCCAGCAGGAATGAGAATGGGATTCCGATTCCGCCCAACCAAACAGTTGGAATCGGAATAGCCCATTCCGACTCTGATTCCAGACCCCTTCAATTTCTGTTTATCAATATTTTTATAATTTCTGTTGCTTTTTTAGCAATTTTTATGTTTCTTCTATAAATTTTGTTGTTTTCTGCAAACTACAATTTCCGTTTTCTTCAATTTTATATTTTTTTGCAGTTTTTGTATTTTTTTCTGCAATTGTTTTTATATTTTTCTGATTTTTCTGCAATTTATTACATTTTTTTGTTTTTTTTTTGCAAATTTTGTTTTACATGAAATATATATTTTTGACATTTTATGTGTTTTTATGCATTTTTCATTTTTATTTAGAAAAATGAACTTTTATGTTTCTTAATTTCAATACATAATTATATATTTTGTGCAATTAAAACATGAAAAGTTAAAAAAAAAAAGTTAGAGGGTCAAATGGGTGGTTAGGGTGAGTCAGGGTCAGAGTGGGTGACCCACTCTGATCCACTAACATGGGTGACAAATGGGTTAGTGGGTCAGAATGGGTGAGTTGGTACTCAACCCTCACCCAACCCAATCCACCCATTTGCCACCCCTAGGTCTAAATCACTAATTAAGTTTTATGTATAATATTATAAATATATTTAATATATACATGCATAATATATTACAAGACAGGCTGGAAATGATCACCCCTATGCTACCCATGGTTAAGTTTTAGCGTGTTTAGACGAATGGTGGCAATTGGATATAGCCGCACAACAATGGACAAATCATTGTGAATACTGTCACATATAAGGATGTCAGTGGATTGGGTTAAGGGGCAAATCCACACTAGCCGGATCTTATCAGGTTAGGCTTTGGTCAAGGTTCCGGTTATGGTGGACCTTTGCTAGCCCAATCTACTTAACATTTCAGAACTAGAATACTTGTATAAATATTGTTCATTGAGTATAGGTGTAGTACATATAGGATAGATTAAGTCAGGTTCAATAGACCTTGTTCATTTGATCAGGGTGGGTTAGGTTATGATTGATAGGGGTGCTCACAAAAAAACCAAACCGAATTAAGAAAAACGAATTGAAAAATTCCATTAACTGAACCAGTTTGGTATCTTCGAAAAATCGAAGGACGGGTTCAGTTTTCGATTAATTCAATTTGGTTTCGATTCAGGGATTTTCAAACAACTAGTAGTATCGGTTTAGTTTCAAAAAATAGCCCATGATTCAATTAATCAAACGGTAAGCACCTCTACTGGTTGGTCCAACACTTTACCAAATAAAATAATAGGGATTCAAATAAAATGTGGCTTAGTTTCTTAAATGGGGTAATGTTTTTAGAGGTGAATAGGTAGGAAATAAAGAAAAAAAAACATAGAAGAATGACACCTAAGTCTCTATTCCATATTGACAAATTATGAGGTTTGGGATTTAGGATTTAGGATTTTAACTTTTACCTTTTGCCATTTCACATCCTTTAACAGCTCAATCTCATCCTTTTATGTTGTCTTTTCAAACCTAGAGATGACAATTTTCCTCGTCTTCATTGAGTGCCAAGACATATCTTCATGGTGTCTTCAAGATCACCAGTTTCAAATAAATTTATTTCATTTTTCTTGTATATAAGGCTGTAAGATCCTAATAAAATGGATAGCATTTTACTCGCCCTCATTGTATACCCATCTTCCTCACTGGATACCCTGCCCCTATTGATCAAAGGTCCTAGATCCACCACTGTAAATAGTGTTTGAATTTAGAACATCACATGTCGAAACACCAATGATATCAAGCACAACTTAAAGAAATTAGTTGGGAACTTAGGATATGTTACACTTCAACTATTACATGTGTATATTTTTAGCATAAAACACACAAACATATTTACACAGTTTATTCATTAATGGATGTGCCTAGATAACCTCCATTTTATTTTCTCATCTTAACCCATTATTAAGGCTTAATAGTTTGTTTGATTCACTACCAATTCTGCTAAAAGGATTGTGGAGGAAATTTTTCTTATACATCATGCAAGGTTTGAAATATCAACATAATACAAAAATGATACTGGTTATATAGTATCATTATCAACTTTTCATAAGACAACATGTGTCATAGTTGGAATGGGGAAGTTTCACTACCAGTTCCAGTAAAAGGATTGGAATTTAGGCTCAACTTGGAAAGAGTACAAATACAAATAAATACAGTATAAATACATATAAAATAATACAAAATATAAGATCATATTTGTATTTGTACTCCATCCAAACTGAGCCTTATGGTTGAAATGTCATGTTGACGTTTTTGCTTTAAGGGGGTGAAATCTAATAATTTTAGTTGAAGTGGCTCTAATTATATAATGTGATAATACATATCTCTCACCAATCTCTATTTAGAGATAGAGAGATAAATCAATTGACAGTTATTGTTTTTCTTCTCGTTCCCACGTACATGAATTTCTTTTAGTTTCTCTAGGTTCTAGAGCCAATTCTAGCCATTGGAGAAAGAGTCCCAAAGATGAGTGAGAGTGTGGTGCAGCAATTTGCAAGATTATTTTCATAGGAGGAACAAGTCAAGGTAGCAAGGAAAGAGGATGTTAGGAGACCAAATGATTGGAGAAAGCACAGGGCTATAAGAGTTTTGGGAGAGTGTCTGGTTAAAGTAGTAAGATTGAAAGAGTTCTTAGTTATAGGAGAGATTGGATTTAATTTTCACAAGACTGTGCTCACACTGTTTGTGCAGTCTCTTGCAACCTTACATTGGGAATATCTTCATACGTGTATGCTTTCTTTCATGGGAGAGTGTTCACACTGCACAACCTTTCTATTGCTCTAAATGGTATAGTGGGTCAAAATTTTCATCATGGAAAGGCCTTCATCAATGGTGTTCTCTCTCTTTCTCCTTACCTCTTTATTGTAGGCATGGATGTGCTCTCTAGGGCAGTTGGTTTTCAGTTAAGATTCTCAAACCCTCCATGAGTTACTTTAGAGGGCATTCTTTTTTTGCATTTTGAGAGGGGGGAAAATTGGTCAATGGGAAATCCCATTGACCAAGAATCCCATGTTCATTTTTCATATTAATGTGGGGACCAAGGAAAGTTTATTTTCCTAGGTATATACCCATCTCCTAGGTGGGTAAATAACTTTTCCACATAGGAGGAAAGTTACTAACACTTGAATAAGACAAAAATGCCCCTTTTAATAATGGAATTTTATGACTAAAATGGTCATTACATTATTTACCTAAGAAATAAAAGAACATGGTTAAATGCACGGGTGGAGTACCAATTCTTTTAGGCTCCGTTTGGTTTGTGGGATGGGGATGAGAAAAAGGGAATATTCCAAAAAGATTCATTTTTCTCTCATTTGTTTCAAGGGAAATAGGGGGATGGGATGAGAAAAAAGTGGGATGCGAGATCCCAAAATTGTGCAGTCGGGGTCACATTGTGGAAAACTTGAGAAAACTCGAGTTTCCATCTCCCTCCTCCTGTAAAGAGCATTCGAGCAGATCATCGTCGTCAAAGTTAGAAGAGCACAACCATGCCAAAGGCAGAAGTGATGACACTGTCAACGTTGTCAATCGCAACCATTCGAAAGTTTAGGTAATAACTTTTGGGGAGATCATTCAAGATGAAAAATAGAAGGAAATGTTCGACAACAGGAAGATCATTCGAAAGTTCAGGTGGAAAAATGCTTCAGAGCAAGTTTGAAACTAAGACCCAGGAGTTCGAGTAGAATAGAAGGAAGCATTGAGCTCTTTGGTTTCCGCGTAACAGTTTTTTGGAGTAAACTATCAAAGAATAAAATCATCAACCATCAGTTCAGGGATTTAAAGGAATTAAATTTAATTAAAATAATAATAAAAAATTGTCTTAGAAAGAAGGCCTCGAGGCCATACAAGTTATGGTGGCAATTGGGAATAAACAGAGAGGTTAACACGAGAAGAAGAAGAAGAAGAAGAAGAAGAGAGGAGAAAGAGAGTGGGAGAGGGGGGAGATGAAGGGGGTAGCCATCGCCTCTATTCCTCTCGAATGAAGGAGGAAAATGAACAGTGCCATTTCAGTCCCCCTTTTGTTGACCCCGTACCCGATTCACGGGAAGATCATTTTACACTTTCCCATCCCATCCCATCCCATCTTTTCCTATCCTACCCAAATCTTCCCACAAACCAAACGAAGCCTTAAAGACCCTTGGATCCCGGGGTATCCTATTCAAGTCAAGTATCAAACTCCAAGTCAAATTCAAAGCAAGAAGATGGTGGCAGAATTTATAAGTAGAGTGAATGGAAGGAAACGGAGGTGAGGAACCATTTTGATCCAGGTCACAGTGCTACCATTCTCAGGACTTGAATTCCAAAGACGACCAGCTGGTTTGGATTCATTTAGTTAATGGAAATCTTACTACAGTGGGAGCCTATAAAACTCTTAAACTGGAGGAAGCTCAAATTTCAGCAGTGGTTAATGCATTTGGTTTAATAACATGGTGGGATTAATTCACAATATGCTTCCAGTAAGAAAAGAGTTAGCCAAGAAAGCTTGACTAGATGATACCTCGTGTCTTCTATATATGTCGCTCCAGTCAAGAAACAATGGACATATCTTTGTGAATCACCATACCATGAGAGCTACATTGTTTGGTGGCTTCTGGCTTGGGATGAAAACTGGGGGATGAAACTTTTCCTCAAAAGCTGGAAGAATGGGCTGGCATGGAAACCATCTTTCATGTTAAGAAGGTATCATTGTTTGCCAAGTGTGGTATCATGTATTGGCATATATTGAAAGCTAAATGCAAAGTTGTGATAGAGGAGGCCCCCTTTTCAGAAGATAAGCAACAGCTCTCTGTCAAATCCCTTATGAAATTACTGATCGAGTGAACAACCATGTTGGTGGGTGGCAAAGGTCGGATGATCAATTTCTGAAGCTTAATTTCGATGGAGCAACACCCTCATCCAATTCAGGTGCAGGTATTATCATTAGGGATATTTTATTTATGGGGAGAGTTTGTTCCATGAAGGTGGTAATGGCACCTGTTGAAGCAGAAGCTATGGCCTTACTAGAGTTTAAGTTTGCTCAGTTGCTATCTATAGATTTTTCTTTTTTGGAGGGGGATTTATTAATAGACATTGAGGTTGTGTTGGGGGAAAACTTTAGACCCCTGTGGCAGATTATTCAAATCATTACTTAGTGCAGAGCTCTCATTACGTCTCTCACCCATTGCCTGATTGTTTGCATTGCCCAAGTCTGCGAGTGAAACAGCTCATTCTATTGTTACTATTCATACCCAGGCTCTCGTATGCCTGATTTCTGTCTCTTGCATGTAATAGACTTGTCTTCGAGCAGCTCATGCATTTTCCTGTTTAGGCTTAATAAAATAAATAAATAACAATATGTATTTATCGACCCAAAACGTTTCAAGGAAAAACACCAGTGGTATCAAATGCATTCTTAGTCTGCATCAACTTTATCAAACATGTATTCATTGTGGCTGATATATAATACATCACGCCTAATTGTATTCCTTACTTGTTCATTTATTTTTGTTTTCTGCAATATGTGGTGACGTGCATTTATTTGCTGCAGTTATTTGATTTACTTGTTTACATTATTTGTTTAACTGTATCTTATTTGAATTTATTTGCTGCAGTTATTTGATTTACTTGCTTAGTTTATTTATTGTTGAAACATTTTTACAATTGCTTTATTCGCACACACACTCTCTCTCTAAGCCTTTTAAACCTTTTATTCAACTGCATTTAGTTTCAATCTTTTGAAGAAGGCTTAAATCTAAATATTTGGGAAAGTTTTTAAATCATACCCAATTCGACAGCTTCGGATGTAGTAGGCACGTTACGTAAGCACAATGAGTAAACACATAATAGTTGTGTGAGACATGTCCCGATTAATGTGCCTTTCATTCAAACGTTTTTGTTCCTATAGACAAAAATTATTCATTATTTTATTATTTTTATCAAAATAATTAAAAATGAAAATAATAAAAAACGTAAGATATCTGAGCTGCTGCTTTGAACTCTCTTTAACTTTGACCTCTCCAAAAACCTCTTCCCACATTCTAGATAAATTATACAAACTGACCACTACCATTTGTTCGAATAGATGAAGAGGTCAAAGTTCAAAGGAGGTAGGTTAAAGCAATTGTCAAGAATTACGGGAGGAGGTTTAAGTAATTTACCCTAAAATGTATCTAATCTTATGAATTTATACATAAACGGTTGTTTGAACTCAAATTTAGTGCTCATGATGCATTTGTGATATTTATGTGAGCTTGCTGACATAGTGCATATCCTAAACACTCCATATCAAAGCATATTCTTAAAATTGTCCTACTCTTAGCAATACCAATACCTTGACCTTGACATCAGTGCAACCCAAAGACAGGTTTTAGATGTTATAAATTCAAATGATTAATTTTCTTTTATTGTGGGAGATTTAAGGCTTACTGGCTCGGTTTGGGAAGAATATAAATACAAATATGTCCATTACAAAACCTTATAATATAGCAATTTAAACCTTATATCTGTGCTGCACACATTTGTACTTGTATTCATTCCCAAATTGAGCCTAAAGTCTTAATGATTGAGAACCCAAGTCAAAAACGAGTAAGGTTTAGCTGAACAGTTTAGCTGTTCAGCGGGCTGTGGTTATCATTTCATGCTAGTATTAAATACATGGGGCCCGCATCTTTTACAGTGGGACCCATGAATTTAATATTGACGTAGAACCTTATCATTGGTTCCACTGCCCACTGAATAGTTTGCTGTGGGAAGTGATGGGGGGTTATTGAGCATGTGGGACCTGACAGTTTGTAATCTAATTTCATTTCAGATTGGGAATTTTTCAATTTCCCTTGCTTTGAAGTTTGTTGATGGTAATGTTTGTCAAATAACTAATGTTTATGGGCTTAATGACCGAAATCAGAGGGATAAGTTTTGGGAGGAATTAGTTGTGGCTAGGGGTAATCTTTCTTGTCTATGGATTATCGGCGGGGATTTTAATGTCACATTGTCAGTGGATGAGAAAAGTTCAGGTGGGAGAAGATCAAGGGATATGGTGTAGTTTGCTGAGTTTATCAACATATTTGAACTTCAAGACCTGCCTCTTCATGGTAACAGGTTTACTTGGACCAACAATCAAGATCTTCCTACCCTAGTGAGGTTGGACAGATATCTGATTACCTCTAATTGGGAAGATGTTTTCCCGGAGTTTAAGCAGATTGCTCTTCATAGGCCAGTGTCAGATCATAGTCCAATTCAGCTGGTTTATGGAGCTAGAATGAGAGCTAAAGTTCCTTTTAAATTAGAGAATGCTTGATTTGAGGATACTAATCTTGTTCATTTGTTGAAGTCAGATTGGGAGGAGTTGCAGGTAGAGGGTACCAGTTCATTCATTTTGGAAAAAAAATTGGGGGCCATCAAAGCAAGATTAAGGATTTGGAAGTTGGAAAACAATTTGAATTCAGACACATAGAAGAAGGCTCTGTTGAGTTTCATTAAGGAGAATAGATACAACTGAAGAACTTGGTAACATAGCTGAGGAGCTCAGATTAAAAAGACAAGAAGCCAAGTTGAAGTTTGACAAATTGGCAGTGGTGGAAGAAACTAAATGGAGGCAAAGAGCCAAAGTAGCATGGCTGAAAGAGGGGGATAGGAATACAATTTTTTTTCACAAAATGGCAAATGCTAGAACTAGAGCTTCTGTAATTACTAGACTGGAGGGGAAGGGCAGGGTAGGTATCTCTGAGACTGATATGAAGTTTGTGGCATCAGATTTTTATAAGAATCTGTATAAGGAATCTTGGTCTTTCAGACCTTTTCCTAGATCCCTTCCTTTTAACTAGTTGAGTGAGGAGCAATCTTCCCTTATTGAGGGTCCCTTCTCTGAGGAGGAAATCAAAGAAGCTATCAAGTTGTTGGCCAATGAGAAGTCTCCTGGCCCCGATGGTCTTACAAATCTCTTTTATATTAAATGCTAGGATGTGGCAGGACATCATAAATGTTTTCCAGGATTTTTTTGAGAGGGGTTCTTTGCAAAGAAGCTCGAATACTACTTTCATCAACGTTATTCCAAAGATTGAAGGTGCATTCAATACAAGGGATTTCAGGCTGATTAGCCTTCTACATAGTTTTTATAAAATCCTAACTGAAGTGCTTGTTGAAAGATTAAAAGGAGTACTTGGTAGTGTCATCTCAAACAACCAAAGTGCTTTTATTCCAGGTAGGCAGATGCTGGATTCGGTGTTGATTGCTAATCAGCTCATTCATTCAAGGAAAAAAAAAGGTTCCCCAGGTTTGATCTGTAAACTTGACATTGACAAGGCCTATGACCATGTTAACTGGAGTGTGTGGACCTTGTGCTTCACTAGATGAATTTTGGGCAAAAATGGAGAATTTGGATTGAAGTCTGTATCACTTATCCAAAGCTCTCAGTCCTGGTAAATGGCCAGGCTGTAGGTTTCTTTGATAGTTCCAGGGACCTTAGGCAGGGAAACCGCTTATCTCCTCTTCTTTTTATATGTGTAATGGAGATCTTGACTCTGTTCTATAAGAAGGTTGCAAGCTCGGGAGAGTGGGACGGTTTTGCAATTGTGTCGGGGGGAGAGAAGGTAGAATATTCTCCAATTTATAGATGATACTCTATGTTTTGTGGATGCCTCTCCCTCTCAGGTGGAACTAGTCCTTGGGATTTTGTCTTGGTTTGAAGTGATTATAGGGCTAAATGTAAATTGGAACAAGAGTCAAATCATCCTACTTGGCCAAGTGTCTAATTTAGCCAAGTGTGTTGATTTTTTGGCTTGTTAGATTGGACCCCTCCTAACTAAATATTTGGGTCTCCCATTAGGGGTGAGTGGTGGTTCCTCTGCAATTTGAGACCCAGTTATTGAGATATTGGAAAGGAAGTTGGCTTCTTGGAAGACAAAATATTTTTCTTTTGGGGGGAGGATGACTCTAATTAAGAGTACTCTCTCCAATTTTCCTACCTACTTCTTGTCTCTTTTCTATATTCATAAGAAGGTTGCAAATCAGATTGAAAAGCTTCAAAGGAACTTCCTTTGGAGAGGCTGGGAGGAGAAAAAAAGTGCACTTGGTGAGTTGGGAGCAAGTTTGCCTCCCCAAATTAGATGGGGGGGTTAGGTATAAGCTGAAGAATTTTAACTATGCTCCACTTGGTAAATGGATCTGGAGATTTGCTGTAGAGCCTAATGCGTGGTGGAGATCTCTCATTGCCAATAAATATGGTGTGAGTTGGAGGAATTGGAGAACTAGGGATCCTCCTCCTAATTAGGGTAATTCTCTATGGAAATGGACAATGAAGACCTATTCAGATTTGGCCAGGGGAGTCTCAATTAGGGTGGGTAATGGTAATAGGACCAATTTCTAAAAGGACCCTTGGTGTTCTGATGTTCCTCTTGTTGAGTCCTTCTCGCTCCTATTTCAATGTGCTTCAGATCAAGAGGCCCCAGCTGCCGAGTGTTATAGTATTTCGGGTGGTTCAATTCTTTGGACTCCCTCTTTTCACAGGAAATTTTTTATTGGGAGGTGGAAGAGGCAATGAATCTCGTCATGTCTCCAAAATCAAGCTTTGGATTATAATTTGGAGGACAAGTGGCTTTGGAGGTGGAATTCTGATGGTCAGTTTTTTGTAAAATCCTTGGCTGCTTTGATAGGAAGGAGGGGTGGTCCTGATTTCCCAGCTCGACAAGTCTAGAATCCAACCAGCCCGTCAAAAGCATGTTTCCTAGTTTGGACTATGGCTATAAATAAATGCCTTTCTAAGGAAAATCTAGTGAGAAGGGGCATCCAGGTTTCAGACTTGTCTTGTAGCTTATGTGGTTGCAATGTTGAATCCACTAATTATTTGTGCATCCACTGCTCGTTTTTTGCTCGTTTGTGGAATCATCTCCTCAACATCGTGAAGGTTAGCTGGGTAATGCCAAGGTTAGTAAAAGAATTGTTAAACTGCTGGCAGATTAAGGGTTTGAGCAAGAAAAGGAAGATTCTCTAGAAGCTTATTCCAATTGTGGTTATCTGGTGCATCCAGACCGAGAGGAACATAAGGGTTTTCAATATTAAGTCTCTTGGTCCGGAGGACCTATCTCAGAAGTTAGTGGGCAAGCTGGTTTTGTGGTTGTCTGTGACTGCTGAGTTTAGAGATTGTAATGTGTCAGATGTTTTATTTTATGTTTCTTGATGGTTCATGTATCTGCTATTTTAGATCAGTCAACCTATTCTGGGACTGATCTCAGCATCCTGTGTGTATCTCTTTCTCAATAAATATCACTTCACCTTTTCCAAAAAAAAAAACGTCCCGCTGGACAGCTAAAGTGTTCAGCTAATCCGAAATTGTCAAAAACATTGCCCAGAACATGGAGAGTGGCTGGAAGATTGTAGATACAAGCAACAAACAAGCACCATATCCACATCTAAATCAGATCTACAATATAACCATGATAGGCTTGAGGAGACAATCTTCAGTTACCCCTACAACCCGGTCCATCAAGGGGCAACCCCGTTCCAATGTCATGCCCCTTGTAGCAAAGAAACAAGGGGCCTGACTACATGGCCTTTGGAGAAACAGTCACTGAACCAATCAAATATTGAACATCAGAAATACTCGACCAGTTGCTGAGTGCTCAGCACCATAGTTCTAAGAAGAATGAAACAATAAAATTCAACAGATTCAATGCACTTTCCATTGTCTTATTGATTCATTGTTCTTTGGTGTAGCAACCATGACATAGTTCAGATAAAAGATAGAAGCACTAAGAAGTTCCAATGTAGAAGATTAACTGCATAAAATGTCAAATCTGCATGAAATCAAAGAGGGCCTGGGAAAGTTCCATTCTCCCTCTGCTCATTCCATCTCTCAATCTGCAATAAAAAAAAAATAACAATAACTAGAAATGCTAAACTTCATTGTCTTCATGGTTAAGATATTGCTGTAATGCACCATGGAGAAATAAAACAACATGAAGGTAGACACTAATAGAGCCATTGCTTGGTACAATGGTAAAATCTCGGGATGAAGTGTGAGAACATGGCTTTGAGTCCAAAACTCCCACTTTGTGCAAAACAAGGCTCAAAAGGTAGGTCCATATCCAGTCAACCCCTCCCAAGAACCCAGATAGCTGAAAGCAACAGTGAGTAGTCTTGAGCTTAATTAGGTATAACTTGTGCTCTAGGAATTTTGGTAAGGTTTTGGGAACATGTGTGGATTGGGGGTTTACCCCTTCTGGTCTAGGGTCTGAACTTAATTAGGACTTGGGGTTTAGGTGGGGATTTAGAGGATCTAATATGGACAATGTTTTGGCTTTGCTTCAAATTTTACAAATGATTGTCTTGGATCCCTCTAAGTTGGACTCTTGGATTTGGACCCTCTTCTCCTCCGGTTCCTTTATTTGCACCTCATTCTTCAAAGCCCTAATACAACATTCTTCTAGTCCTGAGCTTCTTTCCCTGTTAAAGAAGTGTGGGGGAAATCGATGCTGACAGAGGATGGAGCACTATGCTGGGAAATAGTTTTGGAAAGAATTAACACTTGCGACCAACTTCAAAAGGAAGAAGTATTTTTTGCGCTTGCCTCCTAACAGATGCATTCTTTGTAAAGCCAATGGTAAGTTTTGATATCACTTATTAATCTCCTACCCCTTTGTTTCTCCTATTTGGGTGGACACCCCCACCAAGGCTACAAAGCCTCTTCAACTCCTCTCTACTGAATATTGTGGCAATTTTGGAGTAAGCCCATTCCACCCAAAATTCAAGCTTTGTGTTGGGAGGGTTTTCTTGGAAAGGTGAACAGCTGTGACATGCTTCAAAAGAGGAGGCCACATAAATGCCTCTCCCCTCGTGTGTGCTATCTTTGTTAGGCAAATAGTGAGCAACTATCTATTGGATCAAGGCCTATAAGGGTTGGCGATTCAATAAGGCTGAGCTACTAGCACTACTTCAAGGAATTTACAAGCAGCAACTTTTTTGGGCATCTATCCATTGGATCATGGCCTATAGCCTTTATTGAATCTACAGATCTCACAAAGATCTAGTTAAATTCGAAGAAAAACCTCTCCTATTCAACCTCCAAGTATTTAAAATGTGACTCGCTAGCTAAACAAGGAGTTTACAGCTGATACATATCGTTCTGACAAGAGCACGATAAACAGAACATGTAAAAATCAGCAATTCTTTTTCTTTTTGTATGTATCGCACCGATACAGGCCCATATTGGGCTGTTTCAGCACTGTATCGGCCGACACAGGCCCAAAATAGTCCAATAAAACCTGATACTTCGTGCCGGAACACCTTGTATAAGCTATATATGTTTATTCATAATCTACCACTAGGTACCTAGATACAGTAATTTCGTTAATTATTTCTATATTTAAGTCTAATTTTTCTTTCATTAATTAGTTAATTACTCCAATAATTTAAGGGACTTCAAAATTTTAAATTTAAACTTTAGCACCTAATTCGAATTCTCTCATTAATTCCATTAATTAATGATCTTCTCTATCATTAATTTCATTTTGTTAGTATACAAAAAATGCAAACTTAGCAAGATTTGAACATTGGTCACTAGATTTTAACAACCATAAGTTCACCACTAGGCCACACCCATTTGTTTGTTATGGTCATATGTTTTTTTTTAAGTAAATTTTCTCTTTTCTTAGTGGATATTTATTAATAAATGCTAGAATTAATTATTAAAATTTATATACTAATAAATATTAAGATAAATTGATGTATACACATTCACATTTTAGTTTTTTTTCTGTTTTTTCATGTTTTAGTTATTCCATCATTTTTAATGGTTACCAATTGTACCTCAATATTTCACACCATATAAATCATTAAATTATGGATTTTTACATTTAAATGACTTATTTACAATCATATAAAACTTGTAATTATTGTTGGTAGTATATTTTTAAAAAATGCAAACTTAGAAAGATTTGAACATTGGTCACTAGATTTTAACAACCATAAGTTCACCACTAGGCCACACCCATTTGTTTGTTATGGTCATATGTTTTTTTTTTTAAGTAAATTTTCTCTTTTCTTAGTGGATATTTATTAATAAACGCTAGAATTAATTATTAAAATTTATATACTAATAAATATTAAGATAAATTGATGTATACACATTCACATTTTAGTTTTTTTTCTGTTTTTTCATGTTTTAGTTATTCCATCATTTTTAATGGTTACCAATTGTACCCCAATATTTCACACCATATAAATCATTAAATTATGGATTTTTACATTTAAATAACTTATTTACAATCATATAAAACTTGTAATTATTGTTGGTAGTATATTTTTAGGATTTATTTGAATTTCCTAGCATATTTATGTGTATCTTGATTTTTCATTAGTATCTATGCATATCCAAAGTGTATCCCAATATCTCTCTTAAAATTGTCTATCCAATACACCTTGGGTTTTCAATACTTTAAACCTTCATTGAAACATATTGAGTAGTATCAACTGTGTTTTTCTATTTCTTGTAATTTGTACCTAGTTCTTTCTCTAATTAATAAAATTATAGTTGATCAAGAAAAAGGGTGTAAAGGGTGCAAATGGACCAGATCATGATCTGATATGAATTCAAATCTGATCCTATTTTTCCAAATTCAGATATCACCCCTATATAATGCTTGTGATTTTTGTTTTCATTATATAGGATTTATATAATGCTTGTCAAATTCAAATCACCCCTATATATAATGCTTGTGATTTTTGTTTTCATTATATAGGACTGTTTTGTTTCTTTTTTCTTGTTAATATTTGTTAAATTTTGTGGACCTGTGGATAACTAAATCAGATTGAATTAGACTTGGATATCCAACATCCTTGGCAAATTCAAACTCAAATTGATCTTTGTGAGATCCATTGAATCATCGGATTGAATCAGATATAGGATTTACATTATTGGACCGAATTCGGATTATACCCCTTATCCAAATACGATTCGATCCCTTTTGCATCCCTATGTAAAATAGAGGTCAATGAGAAAACAAAAATTAAAAAAAAAAAAAAAAAGGAATGACAAAGTAGAGAACTAAGCTCTAATTGAATTGGCTCATAAAAAAAGTCCTTGTTGAATTGATTCAAACTGTATGAACTGTAAAAATTGGAAACCTTGGGACTTATGATTGAAATAATGAATCTTATTGTAAACTGTTGGATTTTGTAAACTATTTCACCATTCCTCTTTCTCCTAGCAGAGGGCTCTTCTATGGCAGATTGCATAACTAAAGGACTTGTTTACTGAATTTCCTCACACTCTCTTAATTTTCTTTGGGATGGTACTGCTTCTTTTTTTAAATAATAAAAGTCAAAAATTAGAAAAATAACTACTTTGTAATTATTCATAAAATGAAGAAACTATTTTTTATCAGAAACAGTAAGATATTCAAGACATGGACCCTTCTAATACTAATCCAAAAAAAAATAAAAAAAACATGGATCCTTCTAATCCTAATATAGGGAAGTAGAATCTGCAATGAAAATCCCTACACAATAAACTGATACTGAAAAAAAAAATCATGTTGGAGAGTAATCATATCACTTACCCATTCACCTGGGCAGAGAGAACGATAATACCTAGCAAACCTTTCACATTCACCAGACTCCTCACCTTTTGCTTGCAAACACCTGTGTTTTATATCATAAGTTCAGCTTCTCAATTATTTCCACAACAAGCTGTTTCGAGAAAAAAAAATGCATAATATGCAAGACCAGCAGTGACACAAAAATAATTGCTCAAACATGAAGAAACCAACCTGTGAAATTCAATGTAGCGAGTGAAACAGTGCCTGGTTTGATTGGTTGTGGGGAAACGAAAATCAGCTGGTGCTGTTTTCAACTCAATCTATGAACTAAATCGATCAGATAATACCAAAGTAGATGAGAAACAAATATTGCTAAAGGCTAACCAAGAAAAAAATGATATTGGCTTTTGTGGAAAGTTAAAAATAGTAGATAAATATTGTCAGAATGCATGTTCCTCCATTTCCATCAAATGAAAAGGCAAGATTTTGTATCCAACTCAATCCAAGAAACAAAATCCATAAGATAGTACTGAAATAGATGAGAAACAATATTGCTAAAAGCAAACCAAGGAACAAAATGATATTTGCTTTTGTGGAAAGTGAAGAAGAGTAGTAGACAGATATTGTCAGAATGCATGTTCCTCTATTTTCAACAAATGAAAAGGCAAGAATTTGCATCAAGGAAAAAAGTTATAGAAGAAAAAACGTGGTAGCCAAATGGGTTTAAGAAAGAAGCAATAAAACAATATAATCGTTGGCTATTAGTATCTTTTTCTGTCCCTTTTCAACCTTTCTGTGACTTCTCTATTCCCCATGGACAGAGATGGCATGGTTATCATATACATTAAACTAAGTTTGTATTGGTTGATTACCAAAAGTAAACTTTGCACAAGGTTCGCATCATGGTAGTCAAGGTGTAGGAGAGAGCTGCTCCACCTTGGCACAAGGGTTTTTCAAAAGAGGATACTATTAAGGGAAATATAAAAACCTCCCTTGAGTTTTCTGACAATCATCAAAACGTCCCCTATGATTCCGCTTTAATAAAAATCCTCCCTATAATTCTGAAAAAACATAGTGACCTCCCTTCCATCATCATCTCAGACGGGAAATGTTGATATAATACATTAACTTTTCAAAATACCACATTTACCCTTCAGACTATTCATTCATATGTCAGAAAAAAAGATTCAAAAAACACTGTTCAATGTCTTCTTCCAGACCACTGAAACAAGGCAGCAGCACTGATATCTCTCTCTCTCTGCTATTTCTACCTACAACCCGTAACCATAAATTGGTCTATAAATAAAAGAGATTATTAAAGAATATTAAAAAAACACTGCATTGGCTAAATAAATTGAACCAGATCAATCATAAACTGAGACAACTATAATGGTTGAGAGAGAGTACTCAAACAGATCCCTAACCAGCTTGGGGTGGAGCATCTCCTAGTTGAAGGGGACTCTCAGGTTGTAACAATGTGGCTTCTAAACACAGATGCTACCATTTGGGGCTACAAAGACCTCATCAAAAAAGTGAAGTGGTTAACTAGTAATATGAGAGTTGAGGTAAAATGGGTAAGCAGGTCAGCTAATACAATGGCTGATTCTTTTGCCAAACAGGGGGTTTCCAAGGAGGATTTTTTTGTGCTACTTTGTAAGTTGTTATAGTATAATGGAAAGCTGTACTTAACTAGCTTGGAGAAGCAGCATCTCGTGCCTCTCCTTGGGGACATTGTACTATTGTGCTGATTAATAAATTTCTTTCAATTATCAAAAAAAAAAAAAAGAGTACTCAAACAGTCTAGAAACAGAAAAGAAAGGAGAGCAAATCAGTAAAAACCTCCTTCGTCAACAAAGCCAAAAGGAGGTGATACTAAATTCCAGTTTCTCGTATTCAATTTGCAAATGATTTACTAATTTTTTTAATGGGGCTGACATTGAGAAGGTAGAAAATATAAAAGTTTTGATTAGAAGCTTTAAAAGAATTTCCAGCTTGAGAATCAACCTTGAAAAAAGCTGCATAGTAGGTGTTAATTTGGAGAGGGAAGCTGAGGCAATTGCAGAGTGCTTAGAGTGTTCCAACGAAGAGTCCTACCTAGGCCTTCCATTAGGGGCAAAGATTCTAGAACCTGGTCATAGAAAAATTTGAGAAGAGGCTAGCCTCATAGAAGAAGAATTACATTTCCTTGAGTGGTAGGCAGCGTTTTAAAAGGCATGGGAGGCGTACACCTAGAGGTGCACCTCCAGGTGCGAAAGGCATGCTAGAGGTGTATGCCTCATGTGCCTCATGCATATCTCATATAAAAAAAAGAAAAGAAAAAAGAAAAAAGAAAGGAAAAAAAAAGGAAAGGAAAGGAAGGAAAAGGTAAGGGAAAGAAAAAGAAAGAAAGAAAAAAAAAAGAGGAAAAGAAATAAAAGGAAAGGAAAGAGAAGAAAAGATAAGGGGAAAGAAAGTGGGCTGGGGGCGGAGCTCCCGGACCCCCAGCCCCTTTTCTATGCACCCAATTTGGTTTTTTTTGTGTTAGGGTTCAAAAAGTGCTATGCATCTTCATTCTTCTTAATATAAAGGTTTTTTATTAAATTGAGATCCTCATCATCCCCCTCCTCTTAAGGAGGCTTACACCTCTTACGTTCTGAACTATGCCTCATGCCTCTAGGTAGTGGAACGTCTCCACATTTTAACACATTGGTGGTAGGATAACTTTGATTAAAACCACTCTAGCTAATCTACCTACATCCTTACTGTTTGTCTTTAGGATTCCTCCTAGGAGAGCAAAGAAGCTGAGAATTTTTGTGGGAACTAGGAGGAAGCAAGAATGATCACTTAATTAAGTGGGAGATCATGTGTAGGAGTAAAGAGGAGGAAGGTTTAGGGTTAGGAAATGTAGTATTGTGGTTCAAAAGAATTTCAGCATTGTTGGGGAAGTGATTTTATTTTATTTAAAAATAAAATCAAACATATAAAACATTTTTGAGCATGTAAAACCCACAATCTCTTTTTTCCTCAATTGCATTACTTCAAATAGCTAATGTGACGTAAAACATATTACATTCCTGATTCTACAAGTTGGCTTTGTGCCACACCCCTCAAGGCAAGCCCAAACAAGTCCATGCTAGGGTCTTAAATTCTTAGTTCTCACACAAAAAATAATGATTTTATAATTTCAATTGCTTTTTAAGATGATATTTTAGTAGGATGAATGAATGAACAACATTAGCAAATAGGGGGTTCTTGAAGCTTCAATGAGCGAGCGAAGCGAGAAAAAAAAAACAAAAAAAAATGTCAAATTTTCATAAGGTGCACGCCTAGGCTGAGGCGTAAAGCACATCAGGCATAAGCCTTTTGAAAGGGCTGCACCTAGGACCTAGGCAAGGCGCATACCCTAAATGCACCTAGGCACGCCTTTTAAATCACTGGGTGAATGTATGCGCCTGTGCGCCTAGGCCCTAAAAGATTTCCTTCTTAGGTCAACAAAGTGAATGATGTGCAAGGAATGCAATCTTGGTAAAACACATGTGCAAGAATTGCAAACTTAAATATGTGCATAATTGAAGAAAAGTAGAGAAGAAAATAGGTGTCCAAGAAATAGGTGGGTAAAACTAAAAGGAGGAAACATGGTGAATCCATTCGGGCCCCAAAATTTCCTACCAATTTTGGTAAAACACATGGTGAATCCATCTAGACCTGGAGCCTTAGATCTATTCATAGAGAAGACCGTTTTCATTATTTCCTCTTCAACAATCTAACATCATAATCCATAGATGGCCAATCAAAACCCTCCATTCTCAATATATCACCCAAAGGCCCTCTATAAATAGATTTGAAATGGCTCCACAAACATTCAAGCCATCCCTTTTTAACTCAATATCACTTCACCATTCACTTCCAACTTAGACACAAAATTCTTTCTTTTCCTTTTTTGCATTACCATCACCCTCTTTGATCCATTTGCCCCTTGATTTTTGTCTCTAACAAACCCCTTTCATAAAAAGATCATATCTTTCCACTTATTTCTTCTCTCCACCACTCCTCAAGCTCATGAACAAAATTTGAGCATGGGACAACCACATATTCTCATACCTGAAAGGGGTAGAGCCACCCAAAAAATCTTCAGAGCCTATTCTAACAGGACAATGGTCCTTTTGACTAGAGGCCAGTTCATTATCCTTTTCCTTTGTTGGGTCTTGTCGGGGTGGTATATTCAAGTGAGGATCATCCATGCATTCTAAGGACATACCTTCTTGCATACCCCTATCTGAAGTAGCTCCTCATTGTGTTTGGTAAGGTGTTTGTTCCCTATTTCGTACACCTTGTAGTCATTGAGAATTTGGTGATGGTCCCTCCTCTTTTAAGCTTACAACCAACTCCCCAAGTTTGTTAGCTCACTCCCCTTTCATCAAACACGTATCTTCTTGGCCATTAAATGTTCCCAACTCTTTTTTTGTTGCAGGCTTCTTCCTCATCACCTGAGAATAACAATTCTGTGTTGAAGCTGACCATTTCCTACATGTCTAGGTACTGATGATACTAGAGCTCTCATTAGTTTCTGAGTCACTTTCATCATCACAATAAATCCAACCGCCATCCTACTCTTATTCAATGCTTTCTTCTTTGTGCCTTGAGTACCTCAGGGTCAAGGTAGGCCTTTCAGAACCAATAGGTAATGGAGAATTTGATACTCTAAATGCAGAAATTATGGCATTGCTGCATGGTCTGGGGCTTGAAAACTGTTAGAACTCAGATAAGCAGAGGTAGAAATGGACTCAAGGTTGATATTTTTTTTTTTATCAATAACAGTAAGATTTATTAAAGATATGAAATTTTAATTACAAGAGAGGGGAAAGGAAAAAAGTTTTTAACTCCCCACCAGCAGATTGCATAGAAAGAGGAATTAGAAATTAGTCCAAAATAAAGAAACCCTATTCACCCCTTGCTTAGCTAACCCATTGGCAAGTGAGTTAGCATTTCTTTTCACCTAGTTGTACTTCACCTCAATGTCCCTAGTAAATCATTTGAATTTTTTCCTTTCATTCCTATAGATCTACATGCTACTGTTATCTTCCTTAAGCCATGTAACTATCACCTCCGAATCACCTTCAAGGAACAATCTTCTGATGTTAAAGTCTCTTGCTTTTTGGATTGCTTCCAGAGCCACAAAGATCTCAATCTTGAGCATAGTTGTCAAGGCGCCTAGGTGACCACAGGGTGCTCAGTCATGTAAGCGAGTAGGTGGGTGCGTAGGTGATGGAATTTGAAAGTCTAAAATATATATCATAAGCTACTTTATTGGTTTTTTATACTAACCAATGTACCTGTGTGCTATCTATTAGCAATAAAATCATTCGAATAAAACATAAAATTCCATAGCTAGTATCCAGGCTAACAAAAATGTGGAATTGCAAATAAGAAAACACAAACTAACCCAAGATTATAAACCTAAACTCAGCCCATTTGACCACAAATCTTCACTATCTATTTACCAAAACATTTTTGGCATTTTTCACACGATCCTCTCAACCATACTTATCAAACAAGATTTCCACCACAACGCACTACCCAAAAATTATACAGTTGTCCTAAAATATTAACTCCCACTAGAAGAAATCTCACCAATCTTATCAAGATTTTAAGAATCATGATCAGTTTATCAATATAAAACAAATGTTTTATAACAAAAGGCGAGAAAACAAGCACGCAAACAACCAAACAAATGAACGGCGATCAAAGCATACAATGAAAACAAAATTTCAATTTCTTTTTCGTTATCTGACAATATTATCTTCGCAACATAAAACATGACTGAAAGATTGCATTGGTTCGAGAAAGAAAAGCCATAAAAATTTAATCTTTGGAATATCATTCGTTTGATTTAACACACAGAGAGGGAGGAAAGAAGGTTGTGAGAAAGAAAAACCCAAGGCCAAAACGCCATGCTTGAAAATGAGATTACCTCGTCCGCCATCTCAGATCCAATTGACCACAACAAAGAGCTAAGAACGGGGAGAACTACGAAGATCGGTGGTTTTTTGACGAGGAAGAGGCGAAGAGCCAATTTAATATTTAGGCCAAGAGAGTTGAACGAATCTCTTTTGGCCTCTTTGGTTCTCGCACGATTTTGTTCATACGTGCGAAGGGTTTACTGGCTTACTCTTGTTAAATACCAACCAAATAAATCTCTTTTGGCGTTTTCTTTCCGTTTGACCAATCACCCACAACCATTTTTTGACCGAGTTAGCTCCCAATTTGAAACGGGCTTAGGGGTGCAGGTCGGGCGGGCTTGATCGAGTTTAATTCAAGTTAGGCCCAATCTTAAGAGTTGGTCTTAAGGCCCAAGCCTTGACTAAGCCTGAGGTTAAGCCCTATTTGTTAAAGTCGAGTCCAACTCACAATAAAATTTGATGGACTTAGGTGGGATGATATCAGTTCAGGATTAAGTTGGTAGTTCATGATATTTTTCTATATATGCATGTAGTCATGTATACATGGAGACATGCTCGGGTTAGAATAAGGTCAGGTTGGGTTTGGATAGGCTCAACCTACTTGAGGGATGGTCCCAAGCCTAGCCTAAAAAATAAAAGGGTTAATTACGTGTATATATCTTGAATTTTTAAAATCAACTTATATGTAACTTGTTGAACTTTCCAAAGTTAAGTATAGAAAAAAATACTATTAATTGTTCATTAAATTTTCAAAATCTGCCATTCTATATTTTTCTTAAGGAAAAAGGAGAGAGAAAGAGAGAGACCCAAAAGGAGAGAGAAAGAGATGAACCATTTTACCACCTCCATGGAGCACCAGACTACTTGCTGAGAATAACCTTCATCAAATGATAGGACTGATAAACCCTTTGGAGTAGCTGAAGAATGTGTACGTGCATTTCATGTGAAAATTTTAAATTATAATAACAATTATTATTATTATTATTATTATTTAATTTTGTATTCCATATCTGTCATAAATAAAAATAATTTTTATTTAATATGATGAATATATAACATCAGAAATGTTCCCAAATGTTTTAAAAAAAAGTGTCTTTTTTGTAATTGTTTGTGCTTCACTGTTTTTTAAATATTTTTTATTCAAATATGACTTCATTAATTTTTTTGAAAAGTTGGATCATTGATCCACCATCTAGATAAGAAAATATATATGCTTTCAAATTAGTTTTAAATTATATATTTCATCTACATTATATAAATAATTTTTACTTATCACACTTAATTTTTGTTTCACATAATTAATATATAATTTTTTATATATTCTTTTGATTATTTGTACTTTTTTTATTTTTTAAAAATTTAGTATTTAATCACCATATCATTGATTAGTCCATTTGACCTAAACCACTAACCCACCACCCAAAAAGGAAAATATTTTGATTTCTAGTCTGACATTAAATTTTGTATTACACTTCCATCATTGACAAACATTATTTCTCATGTATAAATATTATTTTTTTTCAGTATAATGAATTTATAATATTAGAGCTGTACCCAATATTTTATTTTTATAAACATATAACATTAGATATGTGTCCAAATTTTTCTCTATTTTTTTTATTTTTGTGATTCTTTGTATTTTCTATTTTTAAAATTTTATTATTTAACTATGACGTCATTTCATTTCTAGGTTGGTTTTAAATTTGATATTCCATTTTCATCGTTAATAAAAATACTTCATACATTACATACTTATTGTTGTTTAGTATAATGAAAATACAATATTAGAGATACCCAATTTTTTTTGTATTATATATTTTATTTATTTTAATTTATTATTATTTAATTATGGCATACCACACAATATTTTTATATTTTTATTTTTTCATTAACAGTAGTGTAATAAATACTATTAGACTAAATTATTCATTTTTTGGTTTATATTAATATTGATAGTTTTATTTTTATACTAGCATCTTTTTATTATATTCTTTTTTGTTTGGAATCAATCCACATAGAAGTTAGTAGCATAGTTTTAAACCCACCCTTTAGGATTTTAAAACTTGAATTGATAAATAAGAAACAACTTGAAGATTTTATCCTGTTGTCACACGAGCAATCAATAGGACTCTTCTTCTTCATATGACCAAAACAAGGGCTCAACCCTTAGCTAAAAATCACTCTTATTATTATGAACCCTAGGAAATTATCCTAGAACTTATATTTTTTTATTTTAAAAAACTCATCGCCTAGGTGACACAAGTGCCCACCTAGGCCACTAAGTGACTAATCACTTCCCTATCACCCTTTGGTGAGTTCACTTTGGCTGTTCGGAAAAAACAGCTTGGGCTGTTTTGGGAGCCTCTACACATCTTAGATAATTCAGGTCCTCGTTTGTCTTTTCAACTAAAAAAAGTATGTGTAAATACTATTTTACCCACACTCACTCTTAGGGTGTTTGCACCATTTTTGCTCAAGGGGGCATTCTTTTTTTAGATTTTGAGAGGGGGGAAAGTTGATCAATGGGATTTTGGCTCCTATTGACCAAGAATCCCATGTTCATTTTTCAGATTAATGTGGGGATCAGGGAAAATTTATTTTCCTGGGCCTCACTTAACCCATCTCCTAGGTGAGCAAATAACTTTCCCACCTAGGAAGAAAGTTGCAAACACTTGAATTGGACAAAAATGCTCCTTTTAATAATGGATTTTTATGATTAGAATAATCATTACCTTATTTACCTGAAATAAAAAAGCATGGGTAAATGACTTACCCGGAGGTCATGGGTAAATGACTTACCCGGATAAGTGTTTCCCAGGAAAAACTTACCCAGATAACTGCATTTACCCGGGCAAGTAACTTACTGAAAAGCGAACGAGGCCTAAATGTTATCCTATCTCGTTATGTAGAGATTAGAAATCTGCAATTTTGTTTTTGTTTTTTCTGTTTTTTCTACAAGAGAAACAGGGTGAGAGAGCGGGGTGCATGTGAGGCCCACTGGCCATACCAGTGAGAGCCTGTGGATCTATGGGTTTGATCCCACACCTCTTGCAAGAAGGGTATGCGACCATCTCAACCACTGGGAAATGACAAGTTCAGCAATAATGCAGAGGTATAGTATGAAACTGAATGAATGTCTTCGTAAACAACCCGAAAAAATTGAACCACTGCTACAAGCTATAACATGGTAAATATAGAAAACATCTTAACACAGCCATATTATCTTACAGTGGTCATCTATATTGTCAACTTCCCCTTCATCTGCAACTTTAAAGAAAATTAAACAGCACCAAAGACATGGCTCTAAAAGTTACTTTGATGTTTGATCCCTATGACAATCACCTATATATGCATATCAAGATTACATAAATGCACAAAGTACACTCATGATACAACATGCCCTAAATATCAATCGGGTCCTTTCATTTTGTTTTTCATTTTTTCTTATATGAAAAAAGAAATGACCAAAACCCATATGACATAATTTATATTTCTCTTCTCCACTCCAGCTCGGAATGCTAAAGGTTGAATGGCAACAGGGGTCTTGGCTTACCATTCTTCTTCAAGATAGGTACCATTTGGTAGCTAAAGTTATTCAAACACCATGACAATCATAATACCAGCTCTTGGGCACGATCTTTGCCCTTAGATGTTTGCCATTTCTAAGATAGCCAATGAAATGTCACAGGATCATGTGCCAAAGTTAGAAAACAGCATGCCTCTCAACTGTAGTAGGGCCTGAAAGCTGCAAAAGTCTTGGGTTCCTGCCAATGTCATAAAGAATTTAGGCTTCCATATGATGAATCAGAGATTGTATGAGGGCTGCTTACACATGAGGATTCATCATCACTAACCATCTCTGCTGTCAGATCTTCATCGGAGATGAACCCATCTGATGAATGTTGGCTCCCATTTAGGGGATAGGCAGAGAATGATCCCCAGGAATCATCCTCAGTTGCGGAACAAGAGCTTTCCAGGCAACAATTTTCTGACTCTGTATCATCAAACTCTTGCTCTAAATCAGACCTAATTGGTATGTCTGCATCACAATATGTATTACTCGGAATGCAGCTATGATGTCCTATAGCATTTTCATATTGGTACTGGTAGGCCTGACTAAGATCCTGAATTGGTTGGGACATTTCTGAACGGAAATTATTTTCATGTGCCAGTCTTGCAATTGCAACTGCAACTCCACCAGTTACTGAATCCGAGGGAACTGCCGCTTGACCAACTAGTGCCAAATATGACCCAGTTTGGTTTGACACATGACAATCACTAGCTGTGTCAATGGATCCTAATGATTGCTGAGCTGTACCTTCCAGTAGTCTAGTATCCTAAAGAAGGGTAATTAACAATTCAAATCAAGGGATAAGAAATACGATTTCCACCATTAAGTGAAATATATTTTATTTTAATCATTTAGAATGAAATCCAAAATCAAACCTCAAAGAACCAAAGTAAAACTAGCAGCAGACCAACCTTGATAGATTGCCATATAGCTTCCATCATCATAATGTCTTCAAGATCTACTCCAAATTCATCATACCTGCAAAAGAGTAATCAGTAAATACAATAATGCATTTCAGAAATACTAAATGAAATGGAAACTAAGTACATACGAAAAATCATTCAAACAGAAAACTCCAAAATAAAATAAAAAAAATGTCAAAAAACATGGAAGCTAAGTACATCCTAAATTTAATTGTTATAAAAGCGTGGAGATGGTGAATGAAACAAGAACAATTAACCCCATATTGAACTAATCATTCAACTACATGCTAAGTGTTATGGATGATACTCTGCCTTAGGCCAGTTCTGAAAATAAGCAACAGGTATGCACATGGTCTAATCAGGAAGAATGGAACTAACAGAACCTGGGTCAAGCTATTACCAACTTGAAAGCATGAATAAAACCAAAGGGACAATATGAGGCTCAATATACACTGGACCAAGCCCAGCCAAGAAATAGGTCTGATTTGCTCACCATCTCAGCTTTGCAGAACTCCCTTGCACTCAACACCAAGGACTGAAATATAAATATGCCAGATACCCAGAGTTGGGTATTGGTGTGTGTAGATATCACCGATACACCTCTTGCTTTTTTTTGTATTTTTTTATAATCATTAGAGGGCGGGGGGCCCACATTTGTAAACTTTTAAATTTTATCAAATCATTTTGAATCGGGGTATCCATCTGTATCTGGGTACACCGATACATATATGATATGCATATATTGACAACACAAGTTGATGACAGGGAATTGGGATGATCTGGGGGGAGTCGAGCACCTCCAGACAGGGGTCCAGCTGTCCAGGGCCTAAATGGTATGTGCATTTCATCTATAGTTCCATACAACACCTGCACAGATGAATTTCTTTTATATATGTTTTACTCTCAATCGTAAACATATTAGGAACCCTAAGAAACCTAATTCAGTGATCTATATATACTAGCTTGTTTCACTAGAGTTGTACAGAGTTGAACTGAGAGTAGTGGATTTCACAGGGATCTTCCAAGGACATATGCAAAAAAGGAAATATTGAACCATGTAAATCTTGTGTGTTCTCTGTATTTGTTTTCATTATTTATAATTTCTTTTCATAACATATACTAATAAAGTAAAGGTGATACACAGGCATACAAATACAATATACAGTGAAAGTATTAAAAACGATTAATCTAGACAAAAGAAAAAGGCTAAGAAGCATAAAATAAATGTCCAATTTTCAATTGAGTACAACAGGGACTTTATTAGTGATCACCACATTATGTATACCAACTGATGGTGGCTCAGTTGGTAGGGTCTCCGGCTCATTGTCATGGAGACTTGGGATCAAATCCCTCTGCCACCAAGTTTGGGGGTAGGGGTGTCAATGGACTGGGTTTGGTCTGGACCCTATATGATTAGAATGGATTGAATGGTGCAATAAGACATTGGATTGGACCAGTCCAGAGTTAAAACGCCCAATGTGTTTTTCTGTTTGGAATGTACATAGTTCAATTGTCCAATGGTCCGTCCAAATTCCACTGACCCAATACACAAAACCTGAGTGTTTTTTGTCCTTTCTCGTCTTAAATTTTGAATTCAATAAAAGATATGGATTCCCTCTTCTATTTTCTTCTGGACCATTCTCTCTCTCTCTCTCTCTCTCTCTCTCTCTCTCTCTCTCTCTTCCTTCTATATGTCGTTTTATCTCTATCTCACTCTTTCTTTCTCTCTCTGCTCTGTCTCACTCTTTTTCTCTCTGTTCCATTCTCTCTCCCCCCTCCTTTATTGCTCTCTCTCTCTCTCTCTTGCAATTCTTTTTTTTTTTTTTTTGTATTCTTTCTGTTTGCTATTTCAGTAGTTTTCTATAATCTTTATTTTTACTTCCTAGCTTTTTAATTTTTATTTTTGTTACTTTTAATTTATGTTATTTTCTGT
Organism: Nelumbo lutea; assembly: GCF_056320005.1. Lineage (NCBI taxonomy): Eukaryota > Viridiplantae > Streptophyta > Magnoliopsida > Proteales > Nelumbonaceae > Nelumbo > Nelumbo lutea. The sequence goes on along the minus strand of NC_142691.1, from coordinate 28,827,323 downwards.
AGTTTAAAATGATTTTTTTTTTATTTTAGTTAGTCCAGTTCATAAAGGACCAAGTCTATTTCAACCCATTTGCATTAAAATGGATTGGATTGGAGCTCTTAATTGGATTCAGATTGGATCAGATTCAGACCACATGTTAATGAATTTAAATCAAAGCAGATCAAATTGGACAAAACCTGGTCTATTAACACCCCTAGTTGGGGGTTATGGGTATGGGGATGGGCTACCCCCTAACAACTTACAAACTTCCAACAACAGGAATAATAAAACTCCTTATTACTTGTCCAAAAAAGCAACAACAATAAGAAAACTTCAGCAAAATCTGAAATACCGCAAGCCTCTTATTTAAATATGTGATGCTTTAACATATTTTTAATCTTATGAGAGAAGGATTGACAAAATTTTGGAAGTGCATCTCAGCATGAGCTTAAGTCTTCCTAGGTGGGAACTAATATCTCATACCTAAGCCAGAGCTAAAGACAAGAATTTAAAATTGTAAATCCCTGTGAAAAATAAACACATCTAATATAAGAGATCCTGCAAAAGTTATGAAGGCTACAGAATTGATGGCAACTCCAAATCCTAGGCAGGATAGTTGGCATATTTAGGGACAGTGGGTCAACATTTTTCTATAATAACCATTAACAAATCAATCAACAAGATTCAGTTATCCATCTAAAATACCTCAAACATCAAAAATAGATTCTTCAATTAGTATTCCTATCACATATTGAATGGACCCAGAAAAAGTGAGGAAAAGAATACCAGGGTTACTAAATAATTTTCATGGTAATTAGAATAAATTATTAGCAGAGTTTCTTCAAACACACTATTAATCAATTTATACAGAAACTTTAATACTGTAAAAACTTAATGCCATAAAATAGAAGAAAAAGAATATAATGAACCTCTCCCATACACTTCCAGGAGATCCAGCAACCTGGATTCCCTGACCCACTAAAGATAGATCTCTGTTCTCTATGTCCGGTAATCTACCTGCTCATTCCATCAAAAAAAGCTTAGTTAAAAAAATATGGAGAGAAATAACGAGAGTTGCATATCAGTGGCAGTAAGCCATTATGGCATCCAACTGAAATATGTACAATGTATCATAACTGAAGATCAAGAGATGCACCATTCGATAATTCCCTGGAGCCAATGACTGAAGATTGAACTCCCAAAGAAGAGGAATTCCAGTTGTTTACAATGACCTGATCTGAATTTTGTGATTCTAGCAACTGCATTCTTATTTTGGCCTCAATAACCCTCTGTTCTTCCTGAACCACCAACAACCCAATGCATGTACATTCAACTCCTCAAACAGATAATACACTATAACTATCTGAAACAAAAGAGAATCAGAGTTAAGGACCCATACAGCTTGCTCAAGGTCCTTTTCTTCTTGTGTCCTAGCACCACGGTATTCGACAGTATAACTTGGAGTTTTGCAGAATGGGCACCTTTTGCCAGCTAAGGATACAATCTAAAAGAAATGAATAATTTCCGTTTTTGGAAATCACACAGGTATAACCTTCTCCACACTGAAAAATTAAATTACAAAACTATAATCCATTATTCAACATGAAAACAACATAAAAATGACACATTAACCAGAAAGGATTCAATTTTCTCAGACTTAAAATCATTAAAGTAGGGCTGAAAAAAAGCCATGTATTTTATAATGGTTCCTCAGAAACCACAGAGAACTACATGGTTCAGTGTTTTGTGAGCTAAAAGAAATCTTACACCCATGTGTTCAGTTAAATAAGTGGATAGTTTTGTTTTCCATATATTACCTTTGTATTGTATACATATGCCAGAAAAACATCCATGAAGAACACAATCCTGTCAAGGTCAAAAGGTTAAAACCTCCATGCCTATTTAGCATTTTGTCCCTTAGGCTTGTGCTTGATAAAAGTGCAAATATTGCACAGTTCATGAAAAAATCAAAGTTAGTTTTCGTTTTGCATTGATAAATTTTGCATTCTTACCAAAATGGTTTTGGTTGTGATGGGTACAAACATGAATTCGAAATATTGGAATCTACCTTTTTAAAATGACCAATTTCGAGTGCAAAGTTTGCATCCATTTTTTGGAAGCAACCTTTTCTCCCATTTTGAATGCAAACATATCAGAAAAAATATAATTGCTATCATTTTTGGTACACAAATATATGCTTATGACATACCAGAAAAACTGAACCAGAGTACAAATTTGCTTTGGTTCAACGTTTGTACTGTTGCCAAATGCAGCTGTGGGCTTTCTATATCGGTATTTTGTGCTTTATAATGTTGTCTTCATCCCAATTTATTTTTCCATTGTCCTTTTAATGTTGCAATAGATATGACAAAAGTAGCATATGAGTAAGTTTAGTATTTCTTTTGGTTATTAAATACATTTTTAGCCTAGATTGTCCAAGACAAAGTTAGTACTATCCATGCAAAAATTACTAGGACTCTACAGGCTTTCCAATGGTGAAAGATTATCTGATATTTTCCAGCTGATTCATCAGTCTCCATTTGTAATAACTACTTCAAGTAAGGATTTTTATCTCAAGCAGCAGATATGTCATTATATGAATTTTCCAACCAAGCATAGTTTTTTCATTAATCTAGCTATTCAACTTTGCTTGTATTTGATTACTTTCTTTCTTTACTCAAATAATTCATTTTAGATTACTTCCAAGTTTATAACCCAAGTTTTGAGCAGGTTCGCCATTTCTGTTTTTAACTTTAAATCATCTTTTCGGTAGACATAAATTGTCTGGGAACCCATTTACATTATAATCTACAAAAGGGTTCAATTTCATTTATTTATTACTTTTCAGAAGAACAGAAAATTGCCAGTTCTCCTCTAACAGAAGCAACCCCCATTTGTACACAAACATAGAAGATCAAAAAATAAACAGAAGAACTCAAATGCAGAATATCAAAAAAATAAAAGTAACCAACCGCCAACTCACGAAAAATAACCAACAGACAAAGAAATAAGCAATCCAAGCAATTATGATTTTATGAGGATACTGAAGAGAATGCATAGCATTTGAAGGCCTGATCTGCCAAAAGCATTCTGCAGTAAAACCACACAAAGGAACACCCAATTAGACATCAAACTCACTAAGATAAAAATAAAAATAACAAACACAGATAGAGAGAGAGAGAGTTCTCGAAAATCCCAACGAGAACGCCAACATACCGGTGCAAATGCCCTTCGTACAACATCTCGACCGATTCAAACTCGGATAATACTGAGAAAAAATACAAACCCAACACCAAAACCGCCACAGTATTAGCAAAAAAACCACTAAAACCCTTTTTTTTCTAAAGAAAGGAATCAGCAGGAGTTATTACGAAGAAACAAATTGGGCATTCTTCATGATCAGGATTATTAGACTCTTCGATGCCATCAAAGCAAGGCGCGAGCTTTTGAGATAGAATAAGCTTCCGAAGCGTCTTGTAGTCGACGTTGGACGGGGCGCGAACGAGCCGCTGCGGCCTCGTGAACCGCTCCTCGACCGTACTCTTCCTGCAAATCCGATTCCCCATCGATGTTCTTCATCGGTTTCCGTTTCTTGTCATTTCTTTATTTCTTCTACTGGTGTTTGGTGTTAGGTGTTAGGGTTTCTTCTTTCTCACACCCCATTTATTCATGGGTTCTTTAACCGTATTTTGATTTTCTGCAGAGACGCAAAGAAGCGGGGAGAGACTAGAGAGAGAGAGAGACCGCTCAAAAGTAAAGCAAAGTAGACAGCTTTGATTTGATTTCTTTGTTTCGAGTATTGAGTATTTGACGGAATTATCCTTGGCATGTTGGTGACATGGACGTGATTAATCCAATTTCCAACTGGATCTGTCTTGTTTTGTTTTGCTTCCCAGAGCACGTAAAATGATTTGTTTGTACTAGTACAATACAAATTTACCCTCACTATGACATTTGATCCTAACGGAGAATGCCAAAAATGGTCGGTAGATTGGACATGGGCTTTTCTGGATGATCCCATCGCCAAGGGCCCAGTTATCACATTGTCATCCTAATGGGCCCCCCAAATCATTCATCTTGCATAGTTGCATGTGCAATCATGGTTCCTTTTCCGTGCAGTTCAAGGTACAACTCAAACTTTACTCTTTCATAGATAGAAATAACAATCTATAAGCATCACTGTGTATATAATATTCGAATTGTCAAAACTTCCGAACATCTAATCTTATTATTGATTTATTTTTCTGGGGTTTAGACAAAATTTTGTGTCGGGCAACCCAAAGGAGATAATGGGCCTGGCCCATACCTCAGACCAATTCAAGCCCATATCTTCTGTCTCCACCCTGACTCAAAGAATTAAAGAAAGCAATAAATGGTGATAAATAAACAACAAATAATCCAAGGAATAAACTGTCAAAAGTGTTCAATGCGGAAAGTTTCAGTCTACAGATGATGGAACATAGCATCATAATTTATAATAAATAAATGTCTCAGTGTCTCACTTTATTCATTTCTTTATGGAAATGTCAGTAATAAAAGATTTCTTAGACAACAAATATTCCTAGCTTGAGCAAGTAACTTAGGCCAAATTTTGCAAGACTGGCCCAACTAGGAAGTTTCAGAGGAATTGCTGAGTAAAGAAGCGAATCAATGAGAGACAGAGATCCATAGTTCATCTATTCAGTGAAGCATGGACCAGAAAAATATAATCCAACGGTCTCCAGCAAAGGAAAAGGTGGCCCAAATGCCCCAGTTATGATATTTATTACTTGGGGCCCCACTAATTTCTTAAACAAACTTGTGGGCCACCATGTCCAAAGGAATCATATTGATTGATGATCTTTAGCGTCAAAAGCATCTCCTTCCCTCCAAAGCCAATTAATAGGTGCTGCTCAATGCTTGCACCGTAAGTAGTAAATATGCACCGTAAGTAGTAAATATGCAATCCCATTGCTGGCCCATAATGGAGGGTGTCTGGCAACTGACAAGGATATGTTTCATGAAAGAATTCAATGCACCAGATTGCCACGTCAACATCTGAAGCAAAAATAATAAAAAATAAAAAATAAAGATTGCCACATCAGCATTTATGAATAATTGAAAATGAAGCATGTTTTTTCAGGTACTGACATTTAAGGTAGGAGGGGAATTGACATGTCTGACATATAGGCGGGAAACCTGGTGCGTATCATTAATTGGAGTTCACATCAGTAGGAACTTGGAAATAAATGTTTGTAAGGGAGAGTTCACGTGGTCCGACCAGTGTTTTCGAGCCGTAGTTGACCGGACTGTCAATCGTTTGATCTCTCATCCGATCCCATTTTTGAGTCTGGTTGTTTTAATACTTGGAAATTTACCAAATACGCTTTGATACGTTGGTTAAGTCATCGACCCGTCGATTCAGTTAGAAACTTAGAACACCAAATATATTGAAAACTTTGAGAGGCCTCAGAAAACCAAGGATTTGGGTCAAACGGAACCCTTTCAGGAAGGAACGATCAAAATCAATTTTGATGCCTCAAGAGCAAGCAAGCAATGGGTTATGCGCTCTCTATGGATCATTCAGGCGGAGTCCTTCGAGCAAAAGCTAGTCCAATTGGAGTCAACTCCATGACTCCATCAAGGTGGAAGTGTTCAACGGTATTAAAAGAGAGTCTTTGCATCATGGAAGGCAGATCTCTGATGATTACATACTCTCATAAGTGAAGAGAGAGAAATCAAATGGCAGATTGGTTAGTTAAGGCTGTTTGGCGTGTATTTTTGAATGGGCTATCGGTATTTTAGAAACTTATAAATCTTATTTTAGTCTTTTTCTGTTTAGTTGGAAAAAGATCTAACCACTAAAAACTGTAATTTTTTAAAGACATGAAAAACCTATTTTGGATTATTTTCGAGAAACTCTAAATGGAGTTTTTTTCCTTTTTTCAACTTATCTTTATGCAGAAAGACTCGCTTTAATCAAATGATCTTCAAACTCTTAAAATCTTGATACAAAAGCCCAACAAAAGCCCATATTGCCTTTTGACTGTCAAAGCTTCCATAAGATTTTTTAAAAAAGACTTGCCAAACGGCCCCAAGTTAACAAGCACCTATGAATTCCTCCAAAAAAACTTTGAGATGACATAACATTGTGTTTGGTTGATCCAGAGTGATTTTTTTTTATTTCCTTCTCCCACTATTTGTGTAATAAAACACATTTCCCGGTATCATATCCCAATTATTAGCTTCTTTTTGCTTATAAAAAAATAAAAAATAAACAAAAATATAAATTAGATCTAAAATAAACACACACACACATATATATATATATATATATATAATATTCAGAATGTAATTATATATTATACATTTATGCACACATACATACATGTATGTATGTATGTTGTGTATTAGTATAACTAGGTAAACTGCTGATGTATCATGTTCTGACCCATCCTAACCCGAGTGACCAAACCATTAACCCACAACTTGAATGTAAAAATCGTTCAGCCTTTGGATGAACAATTAGCAGGCATAAGGTTACAAAAAAACTAATAGAATATATGTCCTTTGCATTTAATGGATGCCTCCAGGGACTTAAAATGTGTGACCAAAATGTGGATTAGATCATAAATCCATCATTCCATCTATCAACCATGAGAATGTAAACCTTACAGATTACAAAGGGGATGGAATCTTAACTTCAGATTACAAAGATGACGGAATCTTAACTTTAGACAATATGGAGGGTTTGAAAATGGGATAAAATGTATAAAATGAAACCTGCATGCTTGGAACCTAAATATATTTGGGAATGTGAATCGAAAGATAGTAGCTCTTGAAAATTTAGATCCCTAGGAGAATCAACAAACTAAATTGAAGGATAAATGCTTGGCTTGACAAGAGTAGTTTTGAAACAAAAGTCCAAGCAACTTTGGTTGTTGAATGGAGATGCCAACTCCGAATTTTTTTATTGGGCCACTCTCAATATAGGAGGAGAAGGAACCAAAATGATTGGCTCAAAAACAATTGAGGGAATGGGTGTCCAGCCATAACCCTATTGCTTCTCTTTTGGTAGAGCATTTTCTAATCTTTTTGAATCTGATATAAGTGATGAATTTGTCCTAATCACTAACCTATTTACACTTATAATTTCTCAATAGGACAATGCCATGTTAAGAGAACTCAAGAAGAGGTCCTTGAGTTTTCAGCTCAGTGCCTGATGGGTTTTCAGCTCTAGTGTTTCTCATGGAGGATGAGAAATTTTCTTTAGAATGAAAGAATCCTCATTAAAATAAATCATACCTTTACAATTCTTATCCCTAAGACAACCAACCCTACTTCAGTCAAGGACTTCAAAAACTAAGCGTATGCAATGTTATATATAAACTAATTACTAAACTTATAACAAATAGACTAAAATCTTTTTTGCATAAGTGCATATCTCCCTTTCAATTGCCTGTGTGTCTGGTAAGAATAGCCAACAATATTAGCATAGCTCATGAATTGATGCTTTGAATGAGGAAAAGAAAAAAAAATGGGTGATTACATGTGGCCCTAAAATTAGATATCACGAAGGCCAACACTTTGGAGTGGGATTACATGATGTGGGTTTTTAAATCCTTAGGTTTTGGGGCAAATATTGGTAAGACATGGTTTGGGCCTACGTCTCTAGAGCTTCATTATTCTTGTCGATAGAACTGTAGAAGGAGATTTCCAAGCATCTAGGGGTACAAGGCAAGGAGACCCACTATCTCCTTATATAGTTATTGCCATGAAGTGCCTAACAAGGTTGATTTATAAAGCCATTGCTCGGGATAAACTTTGTAGAGTATCGGATAGATGAGAAACATGTCTGGCAATTGAGTGTGGCAAAAATGTGAATACTAAGATGGATGAGTGGAAAAAAACTAAAAAGGATAGGATTAGTAATGAAGTTTCCCATAGGAACCTAGGAGTAGTTCTAATAATGATAAAATCAGAGAGAGTAGACTAAAATAGTTTAGGCACGTGCATAGAAGACCACTAACTACACGAGTTAGAATGGTTTAGGCATGTGCATAAAATGAGAGAGAGTAGACTAAAATGGTTTAGGCACATACATAACAAAAAATGAGCACTAACAATTTAATAGTGGATATGGCTTTAAATAGAACAAATTGGCAAAAAATGATTCATATAGCTAATACCATAAAGTTGGGATAAGGCATGGATGACAATGATAATGATGTTTAGGATAAAATTCAGGGTACAAGTATTAACCATGAATGTCCTTCTATACAGTAATGACAATGGGGTAGACAATGATGAGGAACCACTCTCCATTCCCATCCCTACGAAAACTCCAATCACCATCCTTGTCCTTGTCTTTAGAGCTATAAAGTGGGCCATGCTGCTTGTAGGCCAGCATGGCCCAACATGATATGGGTCATGCCGGGCTTGGGTTTTGAGGCCATAGCTCAACGCGGCCCAGCACGAAGTTGGCCCACTACAGGACGCACTTTCTAATATAGCCATTAGGGGTCGCTAACAACTATATTCAACTTTTTTTATTTTTTTGGTTTTTTTATAGAAATACCCCCTAATGCTGCCCCAACAACTAGCTTAGGGATATTTGTGTATTTTGGCCATGGGGGAAAATGATTTAAATGCCCCCTAATAGATATATAACAACTAATTTGGTGGTCATCTTAGTAAGGTGATAATTAACTTTATGAAAATCCAAAACACCCCTCCCAATATTTTGTAAAATGGATGGTTTTTAAAGGTATTTTGATCAATTAAATTATTGCCAACTACTATACCCTTACCCTCCCCCCAATTCTCATCACACCGATTCTCATACTCATCTTTCATAATATCATATACTCACATACTCTCTCATATACTTTCTTGCTCAAGTATCTCAAGTTTTCATTTTTTTTAGTGTTTTAATATTTAAAATTTATTAAAATTGACAACTCCTCTCACAATCCCTTTTTCTACAACTTTGAAGATGTTTTACTTGAATTGTATAACGACAATATGAGAGTTGATATAGGAATAAAAAATGAAGTTAAAAATTTATTATTTGAAATGTATAGTATATATTAATCACAAACATTAGGACATAGGGGAACTTGTACAATCTCCACTTTTGGAAACCACTAGTTCTGTTAGTGGATTAGATAAAGTTTGGTCATTGATAAATAAAAGGTAACAATCAGTTGCCACTTCATTTACTAAACTTCATTTTTATTTACAAGCTCATTTAACAAAATTTTCACCTCTTAGGAATTGTAAAATTTTAATATTTTATCATATTGGAAAGAACATGGAAAAAAATTATCCAATGCTTGCCACCATGGTTGTAATCTACTAACCCCCCTAATGTTTACAATTCCATCCTAATCTTTTATATTTAATTTATGTTTTTTAATTCAGTTTTTTATTTATTTTATTTATAAAAAAATATTACAAATTGTGATTTGAGGCCAAAAGGGTATTTTCATGAAAATAGTAGGCCAAGGTGCCTATGGCCCCTTGAGATGCATATGTCTAAAAAATTTGACCAAAATAAAAAAGAAAGATCACCCCAATTGGACATCAGAGTGCAAAGTTATGGCCTCCAAAAGTTTGTACATACATTAAGTGTGCAACCTACGACTTGGTGACTAGGTTGAACAGGCCAACGGTTGAATTGCATGGGTCAAATGGTTTTTTGACTGAAGGGCGGGTTTCAATATAACCGGACCCAGAATCAAGTTCTGGTGATGATTTGAATGATTCAACTGGCCGGGTCAATGATAGGTTGAAAACACTATACTAGGGTATTGGATAAGAAGAGAAACTTCATGAATTATAAAAGCCTAGAGATGTGCATATGTTTAAAGGATTGGCTAGATGCTGAAAACAAATTGCCTTATTAGGGAGGACATCAAGTAATGATGGTCCACCAGATGTAGATGATGCAAATCAAAAAGGAGATGGAGGAGGTGATACTTGAAGTTGAAGAAAATATTGAAGTCAATATTTTTTTGTATATTCAATAATTGTACTATATTTTAAATTTTTTGTAAATTTTGTTTTTTCAGTTTTATATAAAAGTTATTTGTGATTTTCTCAATGACACTATAAATTTTTATTTTAATTTTATTATATTATTTTATTTCAATTCCATTGTATTTTTTTTTAATTTAATTTTATCACTTCATATATGATCAATTGTATGCATTAAATTCAAATGAAATACTTTTTTTTCATTTTTTTATTTGTTGTTAATTTTCTATTTGTTGAGTGCTTTTATTGATTTTTTATTGTTTTCCAAAATATTTGTCATACTTAGCAAAAGAAAAAAAAGTGGAAAACACTTAGAATTTTAGAAAATAAACTAAAAAAAAAAGGTTTAGGTCTATGGCCTAGCTTGACCCAAGCCTGTGGCTTGGCCAGCCTAGGCCCATGGCACGACATGAGCCCATCTGGGCTTGTACTATGGGCCATGTCAGGCTTCCCCTTTCAGGGGTTTCCGGGCCACAACCCGCTATGGTGTGGACTGCCCCTCAAAGGTGGGTCGTGTTGGCACAACAGGACCCACATTACACCTCTACTTGTTCCTACCAAGAGGGAGAGGGTTTTCTCCCTCCTTGTTCCCACAAGCATCCCCATCCCTATCGAGATCCCCAATTGTCATTTGTTTTATGATGTTAAATTCATTTTATTTTCTATTTTTATTCTGTTCCAAGTCTTTTCAAATAAAATAGTAAAGATTTACAATCCTATCAAAATATATATATCCAAATATATTCAAACATATTCAAATACATTCAAACATGTTTAACCCTATTTTTAAAAAATATTAACAAAACCATATATTGCAAAGTGGGGATTCTGATGGGGCAGGAATTGGGGACCCACGGAAGGGGTAACTGTGGGCTAGGTGGGGTTGGGCCTAAGTCCAGTCCTAGGTCTTTTATATATAAACTGTTAACACACATAAATAACATGTATAATTTTATTTAGATTATTTATTATATTATTACATTATCAAAACAAATTTAAAATATTATTTATATTTTTTTTATTTGAAGTGAATCTTTTTAAAAAAGATCTTTTAATTAAAAAGTTAGGACTCCCGGAAGGAGAACTATTTTCCATCAAGGATCAAGACTGGAAGTTAATTTTTACCCCTGACAGGGATTAGGGTCAGGGAGAGGAGTATGGTTCAAGCCTCATTTTCATTCATAGCTAAAGGAGTGAAAATGATTAGGAGACAGCTTAGGATGTTAGAGTTGAGAACTAACTCTAAATCTTGGGGGTTCCTAATTCCTTTAATCTAGAATAGAAATAAGTGTAAATAAGTGGAATTCATTTTGGATAGGTTAAAATGTAAGCTTTCTCATTGAAAAGCCTTTATGCTTTCTTATGTGGGCAGACAGACTCTAGTCAAATCTATGCTTCAATATGTTCCAAGCCACTGAATGAGTGCTATTCAATTGCCTTGGTAGTTTTAGTGGAAAAGAATGGGGATAAACCAAGTTTTTCGTTCTGCAAATTTGGAAACTTTGGTTCCCCTTAGAATTAAGTGGGTCTTAGATTTAGGAAGGATAAATTGATGAAGTTTTCTTTGTTATGGATTTAGGAAGGCCAAATTCATCAAATTTTTTTTTTTTTGTTATGTAAATTGATGAAATTTTCCCCGTGGGTTAAGATCTTGTCTACTAATTATCTCTCCAACAATGGAAAAGTCACTAATCCACTTGTATCCTTCTATAGGTATCTAAATTAATTGTAATTTTGGGCTAAATGTATGGAGCGTTCTTGGATTTCTACTGGATCATGTTTTATCACTCCTTTAGGACCACCTAGTAGAGAATCTCAAAGGCTTCCAGTGAAAGATCTTATAAGCGGTGTGAATGGTTGGAATAGTCTTTGATGGATCAAACTTTCATTGAGGATGAATCCAAGACTATATATTTAGGAATAGTTTTGACTCTTGAGGATAATAAGTTAATTTGGACTAAGGCTTAGTCAGGAAATTTTTTGGTGAAAGAGTTGTCTCATACTTTGATTAATTAGTTAGGCTAGTTCTAATCAGTTGTTGGACTCTAGCATGTTGGAGGTAGGGTGTGTAATCGAGTCTAGCCGAGCTGAGTATCAAGCTACTCGAGCTCAAGCTTGACTCAAAAACTCAGAGCTCGAAACTCGATTTAAGCTTGATCAAGTTTCAAGTTTTAGCTCAAAGTTGACTCAACTGGAGCCGATTATAAAGAAATTAGTATTAAAAGTTATATATAAATTAATATTGGGAATATTAAAAATAAAATATATTTGGAAACTTAAATATATATTAAAAAATTATTGATAAAATAATGTTAAAAATACCATAAATAAAAATGTATTATGAAAATCAATTGAAAATTTGTTTATTTATTTATAGTATAAATAAGTCAACACCAAAAAACTAATATTTATTTATATTATAAATACATATATTATTTTATCATTAGCTTGATTAGGCTTATTATGAAGCTCCAACTCGACTCAACCTATTACTCGACTTGAGTTGAATTCAATTTGAACTCGACTCAACCAAGCGAGAGTAGCTCGCAGGTAGGCTTGGCTTGCTTACACCCCGAGTTAGAGGTGATTAGGCAAGTTTGGAAATTAAACACTCCTTTGCATTTGCATGTTCTTTTGTTTCTTTATTGGAGAGTCTCTAGGGTTTTGTGCTTATTGATAGTAGAGTTTTTACTAAGGGTATTTGTGTTGATAATCTTGATCTGTTTTCCTTGAAGAATTAGAAGAGTCGTTTATCTCTTTTGCCATTGCCCTTTCACTAGGCCATTTTTATTTGCTACTCCTTGGTGGATTTTCTCGTTACTTAGGGGTAATTTCTACTAACGTGGAAAAACAACAATTTCTAAATTGGATTGTTGCAGCATTTTATTTCATTTAATAGGTAAGAAATGAGAAATTACATAATGATTTGTTGACTTCTATAAATCTTGTTTTTCTTGTTGTTGGAGGTGGAGGTTGTTTGGTAAAGGGTTCATAATAGCATGAAAGTGGAAAGCCGGGGGGGAGGGGGGGGGTTCAATGGATCGGTTTTGGGTTGGATTTCATTCAAATCAAAATCCATTTGGATGGATTGGATGGACCAATAAGACATATTGAATTTAGACGGATTGGATGGACCAATATGACATATTGGATTGGACCTGGTCTGTCCATAATGAATTTATACTGGATTGAACCAATATCTAGTCCATTGATAGAAGATATGAAACATAGGTGTCAACGGACTAGGTTTGAGTTGAAACCTATCTAAATTCACAGGAATTTGTACAGATTGGTCAGTCCCTGGACCGGTCCAAAATGGTCCAAAATATTAATTGGACTGGATTGGACCAGGTCCATTTGTAATGAATTCACATTAGACTGGACCGGATTGGACCAAATCCAATCCAATTGACACCCCTAGGGGGGTGACTAGATGAGCTTCGGTTTTTGTTGTGTGACATATGGAGATAATTTCTAGTGGGTTATAGAATAGAACCACTATATGTCAAAGAAAACTCAATTGCTATTTTCTTTAGACTTGTTAGATGACATTGGCTAGGGTCTTAGTTTCTTGATTCACTAGTGTTAATTTTTTATACATACCTCACACAAAATGTTGTGGCTCATAATCTACTAGGATCATCCACCTTTGTGTCTATTTAATACAAATATTAAAATATCAGTATTGGGTATCATATTGGACAACTTAGATACAAATTACGGATATATGAATACAGATATACTTTGGATACGTATGGATATGGACGAAAAATATGAAAATGCTTGGATACACTAAGGAAACATATACAAATTATATAAATATATTAATAATATTAACTTAAGTCTAATCGCCACAAATAATGTATAAATACATTGAAATTGTATATTCTGAAGGTGTATATGAAGAATATATTACAATTAATATAACAAGATGCATAGATATCATCAAATTTTATTGATATTGCATAAATCAAGAGTTCAAAATACAAAACATATGCACATATTATATTTTAGTTATTATATCGATTATTTTTTTTAACAAAAAAGCCAACCAAATATTAAATTCTCAAATGTAAATTAAAATATCAATTAATAATTTATAATTCAACTTCAATTATATCAAATCTTTTAAAATTTCTTAGATACATACCATATGAAAATTCATAATTTTTAATTACTGAAATGATTATTCCATTATTAATATTTTTATATCTATATTTCTTTAATTACAAATCATTTTTTGGTATAAATGCAGATTAGTAGATTTGATAGATTCATTTCAATATTACATTCTTGAATATTTTATAAACATTTTTTTTTATTTTTTGAATAATAAATGTATTGTTATTTAATGTAAATTAAAATATTAGTTAATAATTTAAAACTAATATAAATTTTATGATACATATCATGTGCAAATTCATAACTTTTGAGTAATAAAATGGTTATTCTATTATTAATATTTTATTTGTATAAAGTTCTTAAGATTCAAATAATCTTTTGATATAAATATGGATTTTATAGATTATCTATTCAATTATTTTATAAAATACTAATTTTAAATGTTATTATTTTTAATTTTTAGTTGAAGTTGTTAAACATAAATATGTATTATTTATTTAGATTGTATTTAGACAATAAAGTTAATAAAAGTTATTTTATTTCACTTATTATAATATAATATTTTGCTATATTAAAGAAAAAAAACAATTGACATTTATTGCTATAGGGGTGAAGAATCATGGGATTATAACAGATAAGGGCAACTTTAGGGCCCTAATATCAATAAAAGTAATACTTTTAAAAAAAATCAAAAATAGGTTAACTTTTTAAAAATAATATAAATTAAGGACAAAAACAATGTTCATCTTATTCCTCTTGCAATCCATTCATCAGCATCGCCGTCAGCCGCCACCTCCGGCAACGCCTCCGCCTATCTCTGCCCACCTCCGCCTTTGCCTCTAGCAACATTGCTAGAGGTTGGTGGAGGCAGGGGCGGTGGTAGTGGCGCTAGTGGTCATTCCTTTGCGCAATGCTGCCACATCCGCCCACCAGCGCCACCGCCGCCTCTGCCTCCACCCACCTCCAACAACGTTGCCAGAGGTGGAGGCATAGGTGGCGACGTTGGGCAGAGGAATGACCACCAACACCGTCGCCGTTGCCACCTTTGCCTCCGCCCACCTCCAACAACGTTGTTTTTGTCCTTAATTGATATTATTTTTAAAAAGTTAACATATTTTTGAATTTCTTTTAAAAATATTATTTTTATTGATATTAGGGGTCCAAAAGTTGCCCTTATCTACTATAATCCCAAGAATCATTCTAGATGAAGTGGCTATCATATGTGATGCTACAACATATATCTCTTACCAATTTAAGCTTTAATTATTTGTATGTACCGTGTTTTTACTCCTGATGTTAAAACCACCTTATCCAACATTCAAAAAAATTCAAGAAAAAAATAAAACAAAACAAAGAAAGATGGCATGGCCTTGTCATCCACAATGAAAAAGGCAAAGCATGTATTTCATGGGAGTAGGGGATTTTTTCCAACATTCAAAATTAAAAAAAAGAAAAAAAAACAAAACAAAACAAAACGAAAAAAGAAAGGTGGCATGGCCTTGTCACATCCACAATGAAAAAGCCTAAGCATGTATTTCATGGGAGTAGGGGATTTTTTCCGACATTCAAAATTTTCAGAAAAAGAAAAAACAAAACAAAACAAAAGAAAGAAAGGAGGCATGGCCTTGTCACATCTACAACGAAAAAGCCAAAGCATGTATTTCATGGGAGTAGGGAATTTTTTCCCACTAATTTGTATTGAACAACCTAAGCCAGGACATTCAAGTAAAAACAACAATGGTACCTGATGTAACCGTTTTCGGCCACATACCAATGTTTGGTGATGTAAAATTTTTTGGCAAAGTACCTCGTTATTCGACTCGGTGGTGGCGTACCTTAATGACGAGCTACTTGGTGGCGAACTCCCTGGTGGCGAACTGCCTGGAGGCGAACTGCCTTGGTGGCGAACTGCCTGGAGGCGAACTGCCTTGGTGGCAAACTGCCTGGGGCGAACTGCCTTGGTGGCGAACTGCCTGGGGGCGAACTGCCTGGTGACGAACTCCCTGGTGGCGAACTACCTAGGGGCGAACTGCCTTGGTGGCGAACTGCCTGGGGGCGAACTGCCTTGGTGGCGAACTGCCTGGGGGCGAACTGCCTGGGGGCGAACTGCCTTGGTGGTGAACTGCCTAGGGGCGAACTGCCTGGTGGCGAACTTCCTACTAGGCGGTCGATGCCTTAGAGAATGTTGGAGCTCCCTGGTGCAGCGCAATCCGACTTCCCTTAGCATGAGGCGGTCTTCTTTCCTTTGTAGGCTGCGGGAGATGAGGGACCTGCGAGAACTTCATCTTTTCCTCCTCTTTGTAGGTGGCGGGAGATGAGAGACCTGCGAGAACTCCATCTTTTCCTCCTCTTTGTATGTGGCGGGAGCTAAGGGACCTCCGAGAACTCCATCTTTTCCTCCTCCTTGTAGGTGGCGGGAGTTGAGGGACCTCCGAGAACTCCATCTCTTCCTCCTCCTTGTAGGTGGGGGGAGCTGAGGGACTTCCGAGAACTGCATCTTTTCCTCCTCTTCGTAGGCGGCGGGAGCTGAAGGACTTGCGAGAACTGAATCAGAGGTCCCGGGGGTACTTTCCCGGTGGGGGCTCTCCGATGCTTAAGTTAGCACTCTTATTGTAGAGAGCTTTGAAGATAATATGAGAGATCTAGAGAACAGGATTACTTCCCTTTCTTTTCCATCCCCTTCCCCTTTGGGGGGTGAGGTCTTTATATACCGGAGTCTTCGCGGGTTAGGTGGGTGAAAAGCCTCCAAACGGTAAGACTCGTCGCATCCGGTCAGAACCGGGGTACGGTGGTGAACTCCTCGAGTTCGTCAGGCTGGCGCTTGTGTCAGGCGGCCAGGTCGGCGCCTGGACCGGGTTGTTAGAGGGGTGCCTGCGTCAGTCGGCGGGTCAGTGTTTAGGCCAGGTCGTCAGGTCGGCGCCTGTGTCAGTCGGCGGGACAGTGCCTAGATCAGGTCATCAAGCTGGCGCCTGTGTCAGTTGGCGGGACAGTGCCTAGATCAGGTCGTCAAGCTGGCGCCTGTGTCAGTCGGCGGGTCAGTGTCTAGATCAGGTCGTCAAGCTGGCGCCTTGGCCGGATCATGCGCTAGGCTGGTCCAGGTTGGCCAGATCGCGCAGGCCGTGCACAGTTCGCGCAGGCCGTGCGCAGTTCGCGCAGGCCGCGCGCGCCATGCAGTTCGTGCGCGCCGGGCAGGCGCGCGTCAGGCCGCGCGCAGGTCGTGCACAGTTCGCGCAGGCCGTGCGCAGTTCGCGTAGGCCGCGCGCGCCATGCAGTTCGTGCGCACCGGGCAAGCGCGCGTCAGGCCGCGCGCAGGTCGCGCAGGCGCGCGTCAGGCCGCTCGCAGGTCACACCAGGCCGGCCAAACAGGTGCCCGGGTGGGTCACCAACTTCGTAAGTTTGTTGGCTGGGTGTTTTCCTAGTTGTCACGAGGTGCCACGTGTCATAATTTTACTAGAGGGCCAAATCTGCCCTCATCAATAGCCCCCCACTCCCGAGCTGATAGTAACTCAGCGAAGGGAGTAGATTTCTTTTGGCCCGTAAGTCGATGAGCTAGTAAGTGCTGATCCAATTACTAGTATGGCTCGTAGGTTTTGGGAGCGACTCGTAGTCTATTCTTTTTTGACTTTGCCCGTGCCGGAGAGGCGACCGGGTCTTGATCAGTAATGTGGCCCGTAGGCTTTTGGGAGCGACTCGTAGTCTACTCTCTTTTTTTGACTTTTGCCCGTGCCGGAGAGGCGACCGGGTCTTAAGCAGTAATGTGGCCCGTAGGCTTTTGGGAGCGACTCGTAGTCTACTCTTTTTTTACTTTTGCCCGTGCCGGAGAGGTGACCGGGTCTTAAGCAGTAATGTGGTCAGTAGACTTTTGGGAGTGACTCGTAGTCTACTCTTTTTTTACTTTTGCCCGTGCCGGAGAGCCGACCGGGTCTTAAGCAGTAATGTGGCCCGTAGGCTTTTGGGAGTGACTCATAGTCTACTCTTTTTTGACTTTTGCCCGTGCCGAAGAGGCCACCGGGTCTTAAGCAGTAATGTGGCCCGTAGGCTTTTGGGAGCGACTCGTAGTCTACTCTTTTTTTACTTTTTCCCGTGCCGGAGAGGCGATCGGGTCTTAAGCATTAATGTGGCAGCCCGTAGGCTTAGCCTGCATCAGCTTCGTAATGCCGGTCACCTACTCCTACAAGAAGCTACAAGGGGCTCGACCTTCGGGGGCAACACCACTAACTTTAGGTTGCCAGATCACACGGGAGCCTTGGAAGGCTCGACCAGTAAGGGCGCCTATGTAGTCAGTTGGCCGCCAACTCCCGCGGAAGCCACGAAGAGCTCATCTTTGTAGGGGGGACCTTGCGGAGAGGACTGATGTGGCATTATCTGAATTGAAAGTAAGGTTGGTAGAGCTACTTAGTCCGTTAGCTACCTGCATAGTCTCTGAGTTCATTAAAAATGTAAACTATAAAGCGATAGCATCAATTTCTAAAAAGTGAGGACTTAGTTTTGGCAAGATGAGAACTTAGCTTTGGTAGGATGAGAACTTAGCTTTTTGTAGCGGGTTCCCACAGACGGCGCCAATTGATGTAACCATTTTCGGCCACGTACCAATGTTTTGTGATGTAAAATTTTTTGGCAAAGTACCTCGTTATTCGACCCGGTGGTGGCGTACCTTAGTGACGAGCTACTTGGTGGCGAACTACCTGGTGGCGAACTACCTGGGGGCGAACTGCCTTGGTGGCGAACTTCCTGGGGGCGAACTGCCTTGGTGGTGAACTGCCTGGGGGCGAACTGCCTTAGTGGCGAACTGCCTGGAGGCGAACTGCCTGGTGGCAAACTCCTTGGTGGCGAACTGCCTGGGGGCGAAATGCCTTGGTGGCAAACTGCCTGGGGGCGAACTGTCTGGTGACGAACTCCCTGGGGGCGAACTGCCTTGGTGGCGAACTGCCTGGGGGCGAACTGCCTGGGGGCGAACTCCCTCTGCTAGAGAATCTGTCCTGCAACCATGTTTTTGTCTCTACACTCTTAATGGAGGTCCCTTTTGTCCGACAGATTCTACGGCTTTTACATTTAAAACACAAAAGTATTTCACAAAAGTCTCTTCAAACAACACCATAGATCAGTATGACATCACACCATATATCAGCATAGATCATAGGAGCCCTCAGTCCTCAGTCCGGCTCCGACTCCGGATTTCCTGCCAAGGAGAGTTCTGGCCACGCTTACCCACAATATACTATCCCATGAATTGGAAACATTTCTCCCTCAGTTCATAATGGGATAAAGGTTCTTCATTTATTATTATTACTATTACTACTAATAATAATAATAATATAATTTATTTAGACCTTTAACCCTAAACTTTAAACCGTAATCCATAAAATTAACGTATCAATTGGATACTTTTCTCCAACCAAATAGGAGTCAATTGTCATTATAATATTCGCATAGAATATTCAATGTATTAGTACAAAGTCTGAATTTCTACCAGATTACCTTGAATAGATATGAAATCTGAATCTTCTTAATTCAATTGGGCTAAGATACATCTAGCTAGCAATCTCACTATTATATTAAATTAGTATATAGGAGTAGAAACTATTATCTCACCAGTTTACTGTTCAGGACTCATCATACTTTCAAACTCTTTCCATTGATTTGATTTTCAAAAATACTTTCTTCTCTTTCTTCTCAAAGTTTATATGGTATTAGAACCAATTGTTGCTTTAAATTCGTCAAGTTTGACTGTTCCCTCTTCGTCCTCTTTTACTGTCTCTCACTCCCTGTCTTCACATTCTGCTACTCAATATTTCTAGTATCACTCACTTTCTTCCCATCAAGCTTAGCAGAGACATTTCTCTCTCTCGTGGAAAGCATAATTCTTCCCTATCTTTCTTTGAATTCATGAATTCAAAGGAATGGTAGAAGGTTCAGTCCCCTTGCACAGCCTACTAATTAAGAAGATTTAGAACCAGAATAGACAGCTTGGATGAAGCAGGGGTTTTCAACTAATGTCATTAAGAGGATGTTTGGTTGTACTGGCATTTTTTTTTTTTGAAAAATGCCACCAAATCAGCGCCACATAAGCATGGGTGTTTATTTAAATTGAAACAATTGTTTGATTTAGTGTTTGTCAATTAAATACTAAAAACATAAATGTTTGGTTTTTGATATATTGAGCCTTTGTTCAAATTCTCGCTTCCTCCAACGGCCCATTGTTTCTTGAAATGAGCTCATATAGTGCTGACGTGGGCTCTTACGTGAAAGCATTAAGAAGTGGTCCAGTATGTCCTGGATCATAATGCACTGCTTTTATATCTTTTTCTACTGATTATTATATTCTCAAATAAAACATATGTTTTATTATTTTCTATTTTAACGTACCTCGTATGTCAAGTAAGAAGAATTCCCCTTTGTATGGGCTTTTATATCTGGCTTGATTTGTTCCAAATTTTATAGCATAGATGTGATCTGCCTTAAGATTTAAATTGTATGCAAGATTAACCACTGGATCTCAATTTCAGCCCTTAAAAACATGTATGGCATTCTGGACTATTAGATCAACTTGATGGTGTTCTGATATAAAGCAAGACTGTCACATTGGATTGTTTATGGTGTTGTTTCTTGAAACACCCCACCAACAGCCAAAAAAAGGAAAAAACAAAAAAACATTTATTGTGCTATTGTGCTTAGGTGGCAGATGCTTTATGGGGTGTTATTGGAAACGCCTCACCAAACAAGCAAAACCAATAAACGTTTAAAGTGGCATTTTCCAGATAAAGTGTTCATTTTATCTGAAAAACGCCCATCAGTAAATGACAATAGAACCAAATACATTAAGGGTTTCCTATTCTATCAGAGATTATGTTTAACAAATTAAGAGTATTGCTGATCAACTACAAGCAGCTTCTAAACCTACTTATCACATAGATCTTCTTCAAAGTGTTTTAAACGGTTTAGGTGCAAACTACAATTTCTTCGTCACATTTGTTACCACCAAGTCTGACTTTGTCTTCATCAATCTCCATAACTTACATGGCGTGTTAGGAAATCATGAGATTTTAAGGAACTAGCGCTCTTCATCTTCTATATCCCTTCCGGTTTCAGCACCGAATGCCAATAAAAGGGGTGCAAGTGGGGCAGAAAATTTCGACATGGGATCAGATTGGGTTCGGGCCCGGGTTGGATATGGGTTGCGCAATAAATCCACTCTAAAATTATACATGTATGTATACATTTATATAAATATGTATACATATATGTATATATGTATATATATAAATATGTATAAAAATTTATATACATACAAATATATATAAATAGGGTCGAGTTCGAGATATCTAAGGACTAAACTCTGGCCCAGCCTGAAAAATAAAAATCTCGGCTTCTTGAGCCCAACCCAGCCTGAGGACCAAAAATCCAATTGCAGCCCGTGTGAAATTTTGGATTGGGTTGGTTTGGGCTCAAACTGGGCCCACCCAAATTGCACCCCTAGCCAATAATGTAGCCAAATGCCAACAGCAGTCTAATTACCCTCAACAGAATCTCTCCCTCTCTCTCTTGATCGTCTTTTTCATCTCACCAATGTCCTTCATATCCCTCAAATTGCTAAAGTCTACCTTCTATTACTCAATTTGCTCAAAATAATGATTGCTTCTATGCAAAGTCATCCCACTAAATTCCATCCTTATTTTTTGGTGAAGGATCATCAAAAACTCTCTTTATAGAAAGACTCGTCAAGATGGTAATTGTCAACTTTCGTGAATTAGGCTCCGTTTGATTCGCATGAATAGGGGTCTGGAATTGGAATTGGAATGGGGATTTCAATTATAACTAAGAAATCGGAATCCTATTCTCATTCTGATTGGAATGCCATTCCCCCATTTGAGGGAATGATCATTTCATGCCCCTCTTTTGGGAATGAAATCCCATTCCTTCTGATTTCACTTATCATTCCTATCTGAACCAAATAGACTATGAGAATAGACCATTCCAATTCCAATTTTGAAGAAATTTCGATTCTAATTCCAATTCCAATTCTAACTGCAAACCAAACGGACCCTTAGTGGATCACTCTCCTCTCGTTTTCTTTTTGTGTTTGTTGGTGAAAAGGATTCTCTTAATTCGTGGAAATTTAGAGCATTCGTCTTGGAAGACGGTTCAGCAACTTGTTTCTACTTTTGTTTTCTCAGTTGATCATGATAATATCATCTATTCGTCATCATTGTTTGGTGTCAAAGAGTCTAGATTACCTCTTTTCTCATATTCGTTTTAGGTTTTTTTGTTCCATTAAATTTAGTGTATTTAGACGTTTGGGGTCCTTACCTAATCTTTCTACTAATGGACTTAAATATTATATTTCATTTTTAGATGATTATAATCGTTATTTTTGGAATTTTCCCATTGATCACACATGTAGGATGCTTTGCCAACATTCTTGCAATTTAAATTATATGTTCAAAATTTACTTCCACGAAAAATTAAAAAAAAAAATTATAATCTGATTGGAATGATGAGTAGATCTCTTGCTACTTGTTTTGTTAAGGCTGCGTTTGGTTTAAAGGAAAAAATAGGAAAAGGAAAGGAAACCTTTATAAACCTTGTATAAATTTTCCTTCCTTTCCCTATCTTTTCCTTCAACCCAAAGTACTTATTCCCATGCTCAAAATGGTCACCTGACCATAAACATAGGCACACCATTGAAACATCTCATGCCACTTGTCTTGCTAAATATGATATTTCTCTATCTTATCTCTGGTGCTTATTCTCTCATGCTCAAAACGGTGCACCTAAACATAACCATAGGCACATCAATGAAACATCTCTTGCAACGCTATCTCAGGCCTCTCTCCCTCTTTCCTATTGGGATGTGCACTCCTGTTTCGAATGATGCTTGTCCTTTTCAACATCCTCCGGATTATTCTTTTTTTTTTAAGTTTTTGATTATGTCTGTTAGCCATGTTAGTGTCCTTACAACAAAAGTAAATTCAATTATTGTTTCTCTCTATATATTTGTTGGATACAGCCCCTCCCACAAGAATTACCATTGCTTAATTAGATCCTATTTTCGGTCCTGTTTGTCACAATGTTATTTTTTATAAGAACATTTTTCCTTATCAAACTCTTAGGGTCCGTTGACCAAGATAACGATTCTCTTTTACATTTCTATGAGATCAAAATTTTATTTTCCATGGGGTCCATGAAAAATTACTTACCTACCTGCAGGGAAAGTTGCCAACACTTTGATGGCATAAAATCATTCTTATTAATAATTGATTTTTATGGTTAAAACAATCATTGTCTTATTTACCCGGGTAAATACATTTTACTCATGTTCTGTTATTTCTGAGGTCAATAATTTCCCAGGTAAATAACTTCCCAAAAAGCAAATAGGACTTTAGTTCCACCCAATTATACTCCCTCCTCTTCTTCCTTAGGCTTAGTTTGGAAAGAATACAAATGCAAATATGTAGTTTGCAAAACCTTATATTTTGTATGTATTTACATAATACATATTTGTATTTGTACTCCTTCCAAACTGAGCCTTAGGTACATTTGTTTTGGATTGGACCTCCCTTGCCGTTTCCTTCCTCATCTCTCATTGATAACCAGCCCTCTTAGGGCCCTCTGCCTTCTCATGACGGCCCTTCCCTCTTCTCCTTCACCTCACATTTGGTCTTCTGGTTCTAATGAGAGATGCACAACATATACCTCAACCAATTTAGTCTTATGCAATGACCTAGTTCAAAGTAATGTGCACATGCTACCGGAATCAACTGCCAATTGCTTTACTTGCTCATGTTCATAACATGTCACAGGAACATTCTTACTTTCCCCAGGCTAACAAACAAATTGAATGGCGTGTCAATGTTCTGATGCAAAATGGCACTTGGGTTCTATTTCCACCTAGCCCTCTTATTAATGTGATCGGTTCTAAGTTCTCTGCATCAAACAAAATGCTTATGGCCTATATAGCAGTACATATATTTAAAACATCTCCTGTATTTGCATATTACCATCCATATACAACTGTAGCATCATGTGGGTAGGTGTGGAAAAAATTATTGTGGGTAGGAGACCATGGTCATTCAAGTTTTTCTCAACAGACGGGCGTTATATGCTCATGATACATTCAATCCGGCTGTTAAACCACTACTATTGGAACAACTGATTTTAATTCTGAAGTCAATAAGATTGTATAAATTTCAAGAATAGCTAAATTGGTGGTAACGATTGGACTGTTTGGAAGTAAAATACAAAGAATATCTGGGAAAATGCTACCACCATTCAAAATCTTAGTCACCATTCAACCAACTCTACCCCTTCCATTTAATAGACAGATAGATGTGCCTCGTTTCCAATGTTCCCAAGGATCCACTTGTTTTTTCCAACTACATGTAATTGACAGAGCAAATACATTCAGTTTTGATGCAAGTAATTAATAATAAACACTTGTTCCAAGAGTTGCTTTAGGATCAAACAGCAGATTTCAGTTTCTCTTATCAACCACACCGATAGAATACAAAGCTCTAAATCTCTAATCTCATTTAAACTATTCACTTCAACTGGAAAATATTAAGAAAAATCTAGCCTCCAGGAATACATTTGTAACATAGGCTTCTAGCGTGTTGCAGCTTGGTAGCTTGTATTGATGAAATTTCTGATATCCCATGCTTGCGGTGTGTTTCCATTCTTGCAGTTGAAGTCTCAAACATTTCCGGTAAACTTTTCTGACAATCTGACTCAAGCCAAATGGTATCTATATTTTTGGTGGGCTCATATATGATTATATGATAGAATGATGGAACACCACGACGAAGGTTACCCCACATTTATCTTCGGGCAACTGAAGTAAGGGCACCTCTTGTAGGATCATATGATCCTCCCCAACCACCACTTCCAACACCGCTAGCAACAGTACCTGCCGCTGCAACAGGCACTTCATTAGCACCAGTAGCAACACTACCACCACCACTACCAGCAACAGCAGGAGGTGGTGTTGCAGAGGCAGTGCCAGTTGCACCACCACCAGATGCAGAAGCAGCATTGGCGTTCCTGTAAAGATTCATCCCCTCTCCTGCTACTCCATCCATCTGAACTTGTGGCCTTCCATAACCATCTATGTAGATACCACCACCTTGAACAGAAGGTGGTGGGTATGAAGGATCTGCGGTTCCATAATATCCCCCATAAGGGTTTGGTGCTACATACAACATACCACTAGTATTAAGACATAAGAAAAGCAAAAATGAATTCATGTAAAACATTCCATCAGAATAACAACAAAGGAAAATTACCACGTGCTCTATTCTCTGCACTCAACACCTCAGCACGTAGTTTCTCCACCTCTCTTGCCATGGATACCAGGTTCCTCTCCATTGCTTGCATTTGCTCCACTTGCTCCATGTTCAAACCCTTTTCATACTCAAACGCAGCGCTTTTTTTTCCAACCAAAAAAACGAGACAGAAGACAGAAAAAACCTTTAGAACCACAGTTTACTAGCTGGTCAGGAACTACATTTTGTAGGCTTTGCAGGAGCCAAACTGATCCTGAATCCTTGGGATGTGCATATTCTGTTGTTCAGCCTTTCCCAAAGGTCAAGAAAATCAGTCTTGGAACTCAAAATTGGGATTTACACTTACAATACCATTTCCAACTTTCAAGATTAATTAGTCATGAGAAAAAAAAAAAAAAACCATAACAAAAATCCTTACCGCAGCCTCTGATGTTCTTGTCTCAAGCTGTCAAGCTTTTCATGCATTTCAGGTAATTTTTTAACCTCAGCATGGGTTTTCTGCAATTCTTGAGTTGTTTGCTGAACTTGGGCGCTAAGCTCTTGTCTGGCTGTTATTAGGCTCTGTGCCTCCATATGTGCCTGTTGCAGATCTTTCTTAATACTCTCACCAACTCGAACCTCTGCCTCCATTTTAGCTATCTTCTCTAACAAAACTCTAATCTGAATATCACTTTCTGTTTTAAGACTTCCTATGTGTGCCTGCAGCCTCTGCATTTCCTGTTGTGTAGCAACAAGCTCCTGTCTCAGGGTGACATGAGTGTCTGCTAATCTATGATTTTCCCTTGCAAGTCGCTCCATTTCTGTAGCCTGGACAGCTAACTTGTTCTCTAGAAGCTCAGGAGGAAGTGGCTCAAGAACACGCTGACCAGCAGGAGGGCCCAGTCCAGGAAATGGACCATGGCGCATCATTCCTGGGGCTTGGATTGGACGCCCCTCAAAAGGTATATGTCCTCTTGCAGCCATGTGTCAGGATTTCAGAATATGGAGAACATGAACACTAATTCACATAAATGAAGCCCAGTGGAAACAGACCTGTTCTGAAGGAATTGTTTGTTTAAGACAGCAAATGAGTCAACTAAGAAAAATAAAAATGAATAACAGGCAATTCTTAAAATGTTTCAAATGCTTATCGAAAATAAATAATTAAAAGAATAAAATGTATCAAATGCTTATCGAAAATAAATAATTAAAAGAATAAAATGTTTCAAATGGATATTTGCCATATCCCAGCATCTAAAACAAAAACAACTACTGATGTTTCTGCATACCCAAAGATAGCTTTTACTTTTCAAAAAATGAACTCTTAAGAAGGAATTTAAATACCCAATTGATATTAGATGTAGTCACTTGAGAAATAAATGTAACTCCTTAATAAGAAATTATGCATATTTTCTGGATCTCTTGCTTATCTAAAAACATAAGTCACTATTCTTAAGCAATCCTACCCTAGTTCTTGCTTGTTGCAGTGACTGCCTACCTTTCCCATTACTGCTCCATGTCACGATTCCATAGTCACTTGAGACATCTTTTAATGTAGAAGTTATATATGGCCCATGAAATCAATCATCTACACATGTCTATACTTCAATCTCGAGTGCAAAGTAACGAACAATTATTCACCAGTCTCCTTTATCCCAAAATAAGATGGAAAAAAGCAAGGTTGTCTCATGAATAACAATATGTAAACTTTATTATCCATGAACCATGAATAAGAGGTCCACACAAGTTTTGAGGTAATGAACTTCCCAACGAAACTACTGCTTTTTGGTAATGGATATCACATATTATTACTGAACATAGACAGATATCTAGTGCAATAAAAAGACTGCATTAATATTGTTGGTACAAGAAACGGATTTTATATTTAATTCAGTATTCTAAAAGTGCAAGCACCTTCATTCATCAAAAAAAAAAAAAAAGTGCAAGCACCTTACTTATCAAATAAAAAAAATGCAAGGGCCTTATAGAACCTGAGGTGCAAGGGACAGGGTGAGATGCATACCTTTTTGAAAAATTAAAAAAAAAATCAGAATGCATTGAAAAATGCAAACCTGAAATTTAAAAGGAATTAAATGTTTTGAAATGCCTACTGGTTCAAAGTTCAATCTAAAATACATTAACATAACATAAAAGGCATATTCAAAGTGAACATGTGGAAGTGAAAGCAAACACGTGAATTGCACTCAAGTTCTTCAAGCACTCAACAATTTATGCATGTTATTCAATTTGTTTATTCTCCTACTTGCAACTTCATGTGGCTAATGTGACGTTAAAAATCTTGCATTCTTAAATGGTAATCCTAGGAGGGTTCCTTGGGGCAAGCTCGAACAAGTCCATGCAGGGGTTTAGGGAAGCACCCTAAACCTAAAATTGGTCCAATGTATAAATGGGTTAGCTTTGTGATTTTAGCAGCAGTTCATTCTATTTTAGGATTAGAGATCAGATATTAGTTGTATTACTGTTGTTTCTTTAGGCTGTGTTTGGTTTGAAGGAAAAGGAAGGGAAATGTAGGGAAACATTTACAAACCTTGTATAGGTTTCCCTATATTTCCCTTCCTTTCCCTACCTTTTCCTTCAAACAAAACATAGCCTTAGTGGAAATTTTTATGTTGAGACCTTATTTGCAAGAACTAAAGCTTTAGGTATTTGAAAGGTCTTCTTTTGTTTCTTTTTCAAGTCGGAACAGTTATCAGTGTACAAACAGCAATAAAAAGGTAACTTACACATTAATAAACCATTACAAAGGAGTAAAACATATAGGACTCTAAAAAAATAACAAAAAGACATATTTAAAGAGGGCCTACACTTAAGCTAATGCACAAGGTGCACCAGGCATGTACCTTCGATGGAGTTATGCCTAGGTTCAGGCAAGGCACATACCTTAAAATGTGCCTTACCTGTGTGCCTAGGCATGCATTTTGAAACACTAAGTCAATTGGAATGATTTTTGGGTGTAGAGGATAATAACATTGTCAAGATAATTTAATGGGCTAGTGGCCTGTCTTATATATATTTGATATCACAAGTATTTATGAAATACTTTTGATTATTCACTTTGAGTGGAGTGTGTACATGTGTGTGTATGAAGGGTTCTGCTCAACTCAATAAAGTCGTGAAAAAAGGTCAAACACAGAAAAGAAAACACAATATTTAATGTGTTTGAAAGTGAAATTTATTATAAGATACATCAAATGTATCTTTTCTTTAAGAAAAATAATAGGCTTAATTATAAGCCTATGAGATCTGTTGATTTACTTAAAAGGATAATTATTAGGCCCATTTTAAACTCAATTAAGTGGGTTGGGACCACGTCTAAGACAGAAAGATAATAAGCTAGTTAAAAGCCCATTCAGGCTACTAAAGGAGTGTCCCATCCCTTGTTCTTCTGCTCTTTAAGTAGGACACCAGGTATATCACTCACTTTTAGAGAGGGCCAGAGGGGTAGTTGCATAACCAATCAAATCCCTATTAATCTCCCTAGAGAAAGATTACAGCCACCCTTCTAGAAACAGCAAGAAATAATTCTAACCAAAACATGGAAAAGACAATTCTTAAAGGAGATCGAAAAGTGGTGGTTGGGTGGATACAAAAGAGAGAAGCTGCTTTGTGGTGCTACAGTAATGAAGCAAAAAGGTTCAGGTGGTTGGCTAGAGATATGGAGGTGAGGGTTTTTTGGATCCCAAGGGAAGCTAATAGCTTGGTGAATAGAAAAGCAAGGAGTGGATCAGGGAAAAATGTTTTGGGCACAATTGTAAGAAAAGTAAAAGGAAACTCAAAGGGTAGAGAAAGGTAAAAGCAGACAAATGTTTTGAACTTCATTAATAAAATTTGATTGCAATTGAAAAAAAAAAAAACTAAGTTCCCCTCCAAGTGCAAGATCTAGAAGAGTAATGCCATCTAGTGTCAGATTATTCTGGCCACGGTTTACTGTGAAGAAAAGAAATGAGAAAAAACTTTGTAAAATTATTGTATATGGAAAAAAAGAAATGGCATTAAAAAGTTTCTTAATTCTATAAAATTTGGAAATGAAAAGAAATGTAACTAGAGTTGCTCATTTAAAGAGTTCTTTAATTGTTTATGTTATGTATATTATTTTGTTCAGTTCGTTTATTTCTCCAAGTCAGGATCAAAAGGTTTTCTCTACCCTTCACAGAGATGTAATTAAGGGAGACCTTCAAAATGATACCCCATATGGGTCTTAGCTGAAATAATAAAAAAAATATATTTAATTTAGTAAACTGTGCAATATGAGAATTCCTTCAATTGTTTTTTTTTTTTTGTAAAAGGTAAAGTAATTTTATTAGAAACAAAAACAGAATACAGGGAGAACCCCAAACAAGATACCTGGAGACCAAAAACCCAGAATTACATTACAATTTTAAAAAACTACCAGCACTCAGATGATCTCCCAATACCCTGGACTGGAGACCTTTTGCAGCTGCAGTCCAAGAGACTAATTTTCCAAAGGAACAGGTGATAAAATAGTCTACATCCTTGGATCTATTTTGGAAAATTCTTCTATTTCTTTCTGCCCATATGGTGCTGATCACCGCAGCAGGAAGAGAAGACCATACACTTTTTGCCATCTTGGACAGGCCTTGCAGTTCCCAGCACCACATTAGATCTAGTACAGTAGCCCGCATGACCCAAGAAAGACCCAAAGAAGAAAAGAAGTGCTCCCAGGCTGAAATAGAAACAGGGAAATGCAGAAATAAGTGGTTGCTGTCTTCTTCCACTTGATCACAGAGAACACATAACATGTCCTGGAGCTGAACCCCTCTTCTCTCCATGTTCTTTTTGGAGAGGCAGTTATCCAATGGTACAGCCCAGACCAAGGCATTTATTTTCGAAGGGGCAACTGGGTTCCAGATTTTCTCAGCAGGAAAATCAGTGTGAGAGGCAACTGTTAAATTCCTGGCAAATTACTTGACTGAGAACAACCCATCTGTGTTCCAGATCCATCTCCGGGAATCCTCTTCTATCAAATTCAATCTGGTTGGACGATATCTCCAGCAGCTCTGCCACTTGATCAACTTCCCAGTCCTGAAATTGCCTTCTGAAAGAAGGGCACCAGGAGCAGATATTACCTCTAACTTCACAGCAGTCAGCAACCAAAGCTTCCTGGTTCTCTGCAATTTTAAATAACTCTGCTATGGCCTGTTGCTACACCAATTGTCCTTCCAAAAACTGACTTACTCTTTGACAATTCCCCAGTTTTAAGGATAAACCTCTACTTAGAAGTGGAAACAATTCCATTATTTTCTTCCAAAGAAAGCATCCCAGAGAGGGGACGGAAGTAGTTACCCAATCACCTCTGTTTGTATTAAATTTGGCTGCCACTAGGTTCATCCACCATCTTTCCCTTTCTTTACCAAACCTCCAAATCCACTTAACCAAAAAAGAACTTCTGAACTTCTGAAAATATGGTTCAGATATTCAGTAATTTGTGCCAACATCCACAAATTAACTTCTGAAAATTTCACTTCTCAACTCAAAATTATAACCCTAGCTCATAATTGAGTTTATCACTGAATTTATTTTTTATGCATTCACCTGATCCAACTCCAACAGAAAATACAGACACTAGAACAAATACCAAAATTACCTTAGCAAGGATGATGTACAATCAAATTTGAACTCAGGTTCAGGGAACAGCTCCCCACCCCCACCCATTTCGCATACAAAACATTTTGTTTGTAAGAGATTCTTGGGAATCCATGGCATCTACACATCTTGATTGATGAAGATACAAAAAGAAATTTAGTTCCGACTTCCAAGTATTGGTCCTTCACAAAAGAATAAGCTTACAAAGGTGGTGAATCGAAGCGTTAGTATGTGATCTAAATCCAAGAGGGGTGATTTGAAATATGATAATCTGCACAGTTTGCATAATGAAGCCTGACTCTTGGACAATAGACCATTCACAATTTGAGGACATGCATGGTGTAGACCAACAGGCCAGAGCTCTTATTCCACTTCTAGTTAGCATTCAGATTATGATAAATGAAGTTTTGTTAAGGGAAATGACTATAGCACATCCTAGTTTCAATAAACCAGGTACATGCCTAGTCAAAACAGGGGCATATTTTGTCTTTCAACATATGTACTCTCAAAGATTTTTTTTTTGACAAGGAAAATTTTACCAAAACAGAAAATGACTTCATATAACATACAATCTTTATTGAGAATTAACTCAGCAAAAAAAAAAATCAAAACAACAACTGAAAATCATTTCTTATTACTTCAACACATCCTTTTTGGTCTACCCTTAGCTCTTCTAGCCTCTCCAACTCTATCCCATTTCACTAAATTCAATTTTCTTCCTCCCCTTCACATCCCGAAGAAAATCTCTTTAAATCTTTTCAATCCTACTTGCACTCTTAAAATGGACAAGTAATATGTGGCAAACTTACCAAAGCACTTTTGATTAAGGTAATTAAAATGGCGTGCCCAAATCACTCCCCATCAATGTTGTTAAAATCTTATGATTTATGATACAGTTCATGATTTAAACCATGAATCTTAAGGGTTTTGATTAGAATCTTATG